>NC_141143.1:157384404-157684404 GCF_053477565.2 Lygodium microphyllum
TAGTTTAATCAATTGATGATGGATCATAGTCCATGTTGGTTTAAATGTTTCTCACTTTAATGTTTTTTGAAAAAATATTTTATAGTTTTATAAAAAAATTAATAGAAAAAAATGTGTACGATGTGTGTGTGTAGAGAGAGAGAGAGAGAGAGAGAGAGAGAGAGAGAGAGAGAGAGAGAGAGAGAGAGAGAGAGAGATTTAAAAACATGACCTTTCATGTTTTAAATGTGATTTTTATCTAAGTTTTAAAATATAAGTTCTAAGGCTCCTTATTACTTGCAACCAAAGCCCATTCCATTTCATTTTTTATTATTTGGTGATGATAGTTATATGAGCATAGTCTTGTTGCTACTATGAGCTTACTAGTATGGTCCAAAGAGTTGATGGTGTGCTCTATTAATTGGCCAATTTAGGTTGTCTATTTGAAATATTTTGAGATGGATACATTTAATGATTATTCTCTTATATTGATTGAACACATTGTATTTCTACATTAAATGTGTTGGATTATTAGATATAAATGTTTATTATGTTTAACATAAAAGTAGGGGATATTTTTTACATGTCATTCATGTGCATATGATTTAAGCATGTTATTCTTAATCATGTTGCTAACATGTTATCATCTAGCAAGTTTTTAACGTATTGAAAATTAAAAAATATATTATTTCAACTTTAAGGTGCTCTCTCTCTCTCTCTCTCTACCATTGCATGCATAGATGCATGAAGCTACAAATGCACATCCGTACTTTGGCATCTACATGAATGCATGAAAACCAATTGTAAAGTGGTATATTACACCAAAATTTGGATGAGTCACAATGCACATTTTAGAATACATTTCAAGAGCATATCACCCATTATGCCTATGTTTTAAAAAATGAGAGTGTGTGAGTGTATGCGTATATGGATGTCTCTTTGTGTGTATGCACCCCCCCAAACACACACACACACACATACACAATCCATCTCTCAAACATTGCATTTGTGAGATGCATGAAGTTATAAGTGCACATTTGTTCATTGACATCCACATGAATGCACTATAAGTACATTGACATACACATGAGTGCATAAAGCATAAAGATAAGCAAATGAATGTGAATGCATGTTGGATAATGAGTTTCAAGAGCATCTCACCCATTTATGCTCTCTAACCTTGCATTAGTACTTTGACACTCACATGAATGCATGAACATAACTAAATGTAAATTGACACTATTGGGGGTAAAGATGTCTCCACCTAGGCACCCGTGTATCACTACACTGACAGTCACCGCCACTGCACACTATAGGTGGCGGGCACCCGTTACCGTCGCTTTATTCTTTATTCTTTTAGTGACAGTTTGAATAAAGGAAGTCCCGGTCACACATTGTGACTATTGGAGTTCCCATTTCTTGTCTCTCTCTTTCTTGCTCTTGTTCTCCTGCCATTGCTCTCGTGTGTAAGCTTCAATCCTTCTCACCTTTCGACTGGTATCAGAGCTCGGCTTTCCGACTCTTGAGCTTGGCTCGTGGCATTCTCAGCTTCCCATCAACTCCCCACTCGCATTGGGTCTCCTTCCCGGCAGTCATAGTTCATTCTCTTGAGCTCCCGTCACTCCCCGGTTTCTCGAGCTTCTTCCCGACCTATTGAGGCACCATCAGGGCATTGACATTGAGGTATTGCTTCATTATTTTAGAGATTTATTTCAATCCACATGTCTAGGTAAATAGGGCAGCCACCATTGAAGCTTCCAATCTTCATATCTCTTTGCCACTGGTTGTGGGCTGCTAAAGGTTTGTTCCAAGGCCTCTTTGGCTCATGTTTGAGCCCTCCAATCTCTCCAGACCTGCCACGTGGACTAGTAGGAGTAGCAGCATCATCACGCTTATCTGCGCTTGATTTTGGATAGATTTCATTCAGCCACACACTAGTTACTTCAGCTCTAGCTCCAGCTTGGCATTAAGCACTTATTTGGGCTCCATTTCAGGCTTTTTGCACATGTATTGATACTTGGCATTGATCCTTTGAGATTAGGCATTTGTTTGGTGGCTGAAAACAGTGTTTCGAGACTACTATAAACAATCTATAGACATTTGATGCTAGTGCTACATTCACAGTTTATGTCTATGCTTGTTTGGGCATGACTACATAACCAGTTTGATGCCTATTGCATCCCGATTGATTGGGGGATTGAAGCTACATGTCATGCTATGATTTTGGCCTGATTGTGGGGCTAGAAATACATAATTTATAATAGTAAATGCATGCTGAATACTCTTGGGCTGAAGCTATCTTTCATGCTTTGGCATATGCCTATTGGTTCCGAGTGTATGTCTTGGGTTATGCTATGATGTATTGATCATCGAGGGACGACTTCGAGCTTGTCATTGGATCCGAATGCTTTTGGAAGCTTGAGCTTATTTCAGCCCACACTTATTGACATCGGTTTGTGCTTTGACAGTTATATGCTCTTTGGGTACATGCTTACTTGACGCCTATGGCTTGATGCATTTGTCTTGGCACAGTGTACCATGTACTTGTTGAGCTTTAGTGCTCTCTGAAGACTTGGCTTGGATTCTCATTTGCTATTTTGAAATTTTATATTGGATGTCATTTTGGTTGTCAGAGATCTTTATTAGGATGTATGTCTTGCTCATGGATGCTACCTATAGTTGCTTTGTAGTCGTCATGCTCTTGGGATGCTATTGAGGCATTGTCTTGGTTACCTGCCTTTGGTACTTTGACTTGGTTTGATTGAGCTGTTGAGATTGTTTATCTGCCTTTTGTGCCAGTGGGAGCATCTTGTATGCTTGATCGACATTGGGTAGGAGGTTTATGCTATTTGAGCATTTTGCAAATACTTGAGACTTTGGGATCTCTTACACTTAAATGTTGCATGGTTCATGGTGTGCATTTTATTCGTTTTAAGACAATTTAGTAGACGTTAGTGATATCAAAGTAGTTATTATCATCCGCAGGTACATAAACAGCTTGAATGGATGTCACTGATATCTTGGAGTTGCTTTTGACCTGAGATTGGGCTTTGCACTCTTGTGAGCATACACCTACTAGTGTCAGTTCTTGCCAATGTTATGTATACTTTGCCCTATTGTCCAACTAGGGGGTGAGATGTTTGGGTGTTTGCTCAAGGTTTTGATGACTATTTGGTGCTGATTTATGCCCATTTATGGCTAGTCATGTATTGGCTGTCATTTATTGACTCGGTGCAGTGATTTGGTCAGCAATTGACTCTCACAATACCCTATTGTCATTTATTACAGCAAGCATATAACTCCAGATTGACATGGATTTTTCATGCTGAAATATTCTGAAATGATGTACTTTCACTAGTACTTGGTGGGCAACAGCTTTGGTTATACTTTTCTTGCCATTTTCTCTCGATTTTGGTGATTTTTAGGTCATTTTCTGCAGTAAACAGCAAAAGCAGTTGCCTAAGGGCAAGAAAACTTTGCATTGCAAGTGGGTGTACAAGCTGAAAAGTACCCTTGGACACCCCAAGCCGACATACAAGGCTAGATTGGTAGCAAAGGGTTTTAAGCAGGAGCATGGTGTGGACTTTGATGAGGTCTTTTCTCCAGTGGTTAAGATGACCACCCTGCGCTTAGTCTTGGCTTTGGTTGCTCAGCTTGACTTGGATTTATACCAGATGGATGTCAAGACGGCTTTCTTACATGGGGACTTGCATGATGAGATTTATATGGAGCAGTCTAAGGGTTGTTGGGGGTAAAGGCACCTCCGTCTAGCCGCCCGTGTATTACTACTCTGACAGTCATCACCACTGCACACTGCAGGTGACGAGCGCCCGTCACTGACACTTTATTCTTTATTCTTTTAGTGACAGTTTGAATAAAGGAAGGCCCAATCACATATTGTGATTGTTGGAGTTCCCATTTCTTATCTCTCTCTTTCTTGCTCTTGCTCTCCCGCCATAGCTCTCGAGTGCAAGCTTCGATCCTTCTCACCTTTCAACTGGTATCAGAGCACGGCTTCCGACTCTTGAGCTTGTCTCGTGGCATTCTCAGCTTCCCATTGACTCCCCACTCCCATTGGGTCTCCTTCCCGGCAGCCATAGCTCATTCTCTTGAGCTTCCGTCACTCCCTGGCTTCCTGAGCTTCTTCTGGGCCTATTGAGGCACCATCAAGGCATTGACATTGAGGTATTGCTTCATTATTTCAGAGATTTATCTCAATCCACAAGTCTAGGTAAACAGGGTTTTCACAGGTTGTGGGCAGCCATAGCTCACACCTCTTGGAGCTTCCTTCATCTGCATCTTGCTTCCAGCCTATCAAGGCTTGTTGAGGCTTAGTGTAGGCCTTCTTTGGCCCCCCATTTGTTCCCCCTTTGGGCCCCATTGTTGACACGTGGGACAGCAGACCCCCCCAGCTAGCTCACGTTTTTTTTGCACATATTTCAAAATCTGGCCCAAAAATCGCTCTTTTTGTCATATCTCGGGGATTTGGAACCCGATTCAGGCAAGGTAAGAGTCTAAGTTGGGGTTTTGGCATGCTTCGGATGCGATGGTGATGTCATATTTGCCAAATTTTGATGAGATAATATTTTACAACATATTTCAGGTCTGAGACAGCATGTATTTGTATGCATAGGGCTTATGTGATGCTTCTACTGATGTCGATTGATTGGGGGATTGAAGCTACATGTAATGCTATGATTTTGGCATGATTGTAGGGCTGGAAATACTCAATTTATAATAGTAAATGCATGCTGAATACTCTTGGGCTGAAGCTATCTTTTATGCTTTGACATATGCCTATTGGTTCTGGATGTATGTCTTGGGTTATGCTATGATGTATTGATCATCGACGGACGACTTCGAGCTTGTCATTGGATCCAGATGCTTTTGGAAGCTTGAGCTTATTTCAGCGTGCACTTATTGACATTGGTTTATGCTTGACAGTGGTCAGTGCTTTGACAGTTACATGCTCTTTGGGTATATGCTTACCCAACGCCTACGGCTTGATGCATTTGTCTTAGCACAGTGTACTATGTACTTGTTGAGCTTTAGTGCTCTATGAAGACTTGGCTTGGACTCTCATTTTCTATTCCAAAATTTTGTATTAGATGTTACTTTGGTTGTCAAAGATATTTATTGGTATGTATGTCTTGCTCATGGATGCTACCTACAGTTGCTTTGTAGCCGTCATGCTCTTGGGATGCTATTGAGGCATTGTCTTGGTTACATATCTTTGGTACTCTGACTTGGTTTGATTGAGCTATTGAGCTCATTTATCCGTCTCTTGTGCTAGTGGGAGCATCTTGTATGCTTGACTGACATTGAGCAGGTGGTTTATGCTATTTGAGCATTTTGCAGATACTTGAGACTTTGGGATCTCTTACACTTATATGTTGCATGGTTCATGCACTGATATCTTGGAATTGCTTTTGACCTGAGCTTGGGCTTTGCACTCTTGTGAGCATACACTTACTGGTGTCAGGTCTTACTAGTGTTATGTATACTTTGCCCTATTGTCTAGGGGATATGCCTACTCATCACTGACGGATGCTTTGGTGACATGTTTGGGTGTTTGCTCAGGGTCTTGAGGACTGTTTGGTGCTGATTTATGCCCGTTTATGGCTGGTCATGTCTTGGTTATCATTTATTGACTTGGTGCAGTGATTTGGTTAGAAATTGACTCTCACAGTACCCTACTGTCATTTATTACAACAAGCATATAACTTTGGACTGACATGGATTTTTCATGTTAAAATATTCTAAAATGATGTACTTTTACTAGTACTTGGTGGGCAGCAGTTTTGATTACACTTTTCTCGCCATTTTCTCTCAATTTTGGTGATTTTTTGGTGATTTTTTGCAGTAAACAACAAGCAGTTTTGAATTGTCTATAGTCTTCCAGCCTGCATTATGGAGAGTTCGTCCATTGATCATGCTATTTTCAACATCACTAAGCTTGATGGTACGAATTACTCTTATTGGAAGAGCTAGATTTGGTAGGTGTTGGTGTAAAAATCGCAGATCAAACCTTTGAGATTAAGCGGGCATTCGCCTACAACTATGCCAGATGAGGAATGGCTTGAGCTTGATGAGTTATGCACATCCACTATTGTATTGTCTCTCACAAAACAAGTTCATTACAATGTATTTGAGGAAAAACAGAGTGCATGGTAATTGTGGGATAAAATCAAGAATCTCTATGACAAGAAAAGTCCAGTGAGTCAGATGTATTGGCTGAAGTAGCTTATGGATCTACGCATGAAGGAGAATGTGACTATGTCTGCTCACTTGAGCCAGTTCCATGCTATACGCAAGAGCTTGACTTCGCAGGACATCACTTTTACAGAGGATGTCACTCCTCTTTTCTTGCTTGATACTCTTAATGAGTCATGGGATGTATTCCGCACTACATTATATGCCTCTACTGCTACCTTGAAATTATCTGATGTTGAGAGTGCTCTTCTACAAGAAGAGGTTAACCGTAAGAAATTGGATGCCTCTTGTGTGTCGCATGCTATGACAGTTAGAGGTAGGAATGATGGATATGGAAAGCATGGCAGTGGCAATGGCCGTGGATGAGATTCTCAGAAATCTCAGTCCAAGTCTCATGGGAAGTCACATAGCAAATCCTGTGGTAGGAATGCATATGTTACTTGTCACCATAGTGGGAAAAAGGGCCATATTAGGCCACAATGCCATGAACTACGCAATGAAAGGCGCAAAGATAAGGAGAAAGACAAAGTGCATGATAAGTCTTCTGATCACAGCATAGTGCCTGCAAAGTCCAGTGTTAAAATTGAAGAGATCAATGTTATGCAGCCTAAGGATGTTGATGATGATTATATCATTGTAGCTTTTTCTAGTGCTTCGCAGATGACAGAGATACACTCTATGTATGCACAGTGTTGGCTCTTGGATTCAGGTGCGTCCTTTCATGTGACACCTTGTCGAGAGTGGTTTCATTCATACCGTACTGTTTTGGGTTTTGTGTGCTTGGATGATGACAATTCTCTTGATATTGTGGGCATTGGTGATGTTAGGCTATAGTTTCCTTCTGGCAGCAGTTTTGTTATGCAGGATGTACGTCATATACATGCTTTGACATGCAGTCTCCTGTTAGTTGGACAGCTTGATGATGCAGGTTATCATGTATCTTTTGGAGACTCTGCATGGAAGATCACTCGTGGGCAGACTTGTGATTGCGAGAGGTGTCAAGGCTGGCAGCCTCTATCCCTTGATTGTATCTGCTTTTTCCCTTGATCATGTTTTGTCTGTGGGTTCTATCCCACATGTATCTCTTTGGCATGCTCGTTTGGGCCATATGTCTTTGAAGGGAATGAAAATGCTTTCTGGTTTGCAGTACTTACCGCCCCTTGATGATGCATGTTTTGATTCATGTGAGCATTGTCTTTATGGTAGGTAGACTAGGTCTACGTATAAGAAGTCTGGTAGGCCACGCATGAGTGAGCCCTTGGCATTGGTACATTAGGATGTCTGTGGACCCATGCCTTGTGAGTCTATGGGTGGTACAAAGTATTTTGTTATGTTCATAGATGATTTTTCACGGAAAGTTTAGGCTTATCCCATTAAGCTGAAATCTGATGCCTTGGCTGTGTTTCAGAGATGGCTTGCATTAGTTGAGAACCAGTCTGGGTATAGGCTCAAATGCCTAAGGACAAATAATGGGGGTGAGTATGTCTCACGTGCTTTTGAGCAGTTATGTGATGTGAGGGGTATTAAGCGTCAGTTGACCGCCCCCTACACCCCCCCAGAATGGTTTGGCTGAGCGAAAGAATAGAACCATTCAAGAGCGTGTACGCAGTATGCTTAGCCATGCAGGCCTACCACAGAGCTTTTGGGGCTGAGGCAGTTAGTACAGTTGTGCATGTCATCAACAGATCACCCTCTAGTGGTTTGGATTTCCAAGTTGCAGAGGAGGTATGGACTGGAAAACCTCCCTCTTAAGCGCATCTCTATGTCTTTGGATGTGAGGCATTTTGCTATGTGCCCAGGGACAAGAGAAGTAAGCTAGATCCTAAGAGTGTCAAATGTATTTTCCTTGGTTATGGGAATGCAGGCGAGATGGGTTACCATCTTTGAAATCCGCAGGCACGAAAAGTCATCCACAGTCATGATGTAGTCTTCCATGAAGACAAGATGCATCGGCAGCTTGAGAGAGTTATTGAGATCCGCAGGGTCATATTTCAAGAGGAGCCGAGAGCTCCCACATAGCCAGTTGGATAGCCTACAGCTGTAGTAGATGCTCATGGTTAGGGTGTTGGATAGGTAGCTGGGCAGGCAGCAGAGCCTGCCGTGAGACGGTCTACTAGAGACAGACGTCCACCTGACATATTTCAGCCCTCGATGCATTATGTCTTGGTTATAGATGTAGGAGACTCTTCCACCTATGATGAGGCTATGCACAGGGGTGACAGTCACTCCTGGGAGAGGGCTATGCAGTCTGAGATAGACTCATTGCATAAGAATGAGACTTGGGATTTGGTTTTCTTGTCTAAGGGCAAGAAGGCTTTGTCTTGCAAGTGGGTGTACAAGCTGAAAAGTACCCTTGGATACCCCAAGTCGGCATACAAGGCTAGACTGGTAGCAAAAGGTTTTAAGCAGTAGCATGGTGTGGACTTTGATGAGGTCTTTTCTCCTATGGTTAAGATAACCACCTTGGCTTTGGTTGCCAGCTTGACTTGGATTTATGCGAGATGGATGTCAAGACGACTTTCTTACATGGGGACTTGCATGATGAGATTTATATGGAGCAGCCTAAGGGCTTTGCAGAACTTGGCAGGGAGCACCTAATGTGCAAATTGAAGAAAAGTCTTTATGGCTTGAAGCAGGCACCTAGGGAGTGGTATCATAAGTTTGATGCCTTTATGCAGTCATAGGGCTACAGTAGGAGTGCTATGGATCCGTGTCTTTACAAGAAGAAAGCCCGTGATGGTTCTTTATTGATTTTGGTACTCTATGTGGATGATATGCTGATAGCAAGGAAAGCTCATGATGAGCTAGATGCTCTTAAGGCTCAACTCAAGAAGAGCTTTGAGATAAAAGATCTGGGACAAGCCGCTCACATACTTGATATGCGCATTAGACGCGACAAGCATCAGGGACTCCTCTGCTTGTCACAGAGGGAGTACATTCATAAAGTCCTTGAGTGCTTCCACATGCAGGACGTAAAGCCTATTGGTTGTCCATTGCCTTCTTATGTGAAGGTATCACAGGCTGATTGTCCATAGACATATGAGCAGAGGGCCAAGATGGCCAAGATTCCCTATGCATCTGCAGTGGGCAGTCTTATGTATGCCATAATTGCCACTCATCCAGATATTGCCTTTGCAGTTGCTGTTGTGGCACGCTATATGGCTACACCTGGCAAGAAGCATTGGGATGCCGTGAAGGGTATCATGAGGTATCTGAAGGGCACTACAGATATGTGCATATGCTATGGCAGCCAGGATACAGGAGTTGTGGGATACGCTAACTCTAATTATGCAGGACATGCAAATAGTAGGAAGTCCATTTCCGGCTATGTATTCACCTATGTTGGAGGTGTTGTTTCTTGGATGTCCAGGGTGTAGAAATGCATGCCCTTTCTACTACAGAGGTCGAGTATGTTGCAGCCACTGAGGCTTGCAAGGAGGCCATTTGGTTGGGTCGTTCGGTTGGTGACCTTGGTATTGATGCTATCCCTACACTGCATTCGGATTCTATGAGTGCTATTCAGTTAGCCACGAATCCGGTCTTCCATGTGAAGATGAAACACATTGAGATGAGGTATCACTTCATACGTGGGGTTGTTGAGGACAAGTCTGTTGACCTTGTCAAGATCTTGACTAACTAGAATCTCGCAGATCTACTCACGAAAAGCCTCTCTACAGAGCGCTTTGCCTTCCTCAGGAGGTTGATGGACGTGGGATGAAATGACGTCTTTCCTCATCTTGTTGTACATGTGTACATGTTGTATTGTCTTTTTTCATTTTTCTTTTCACTCCTCGCTAGGGCAGATTCGCCTTTAAGTGGGAGGTTGTTGGGGGTAAAGCGTCACCGCCTAGCTTAACAATAAATTGTTGCAATAGTCGACCAGCACGCAATATGAAATATACTAACCATCATTGGACTATCAAATCTGCTCCATGTAAATCTCAAGAAAGAGACATCACGTCATACACACTCAATACATTTTACTCAAATACGCTTTGTTATATCAAAAGTGTTACAAAACTTAGCACATTCCACATAGGCTTTACAAAAAGGAAGCATATATTATCATAAAAAGTGCTAGCCCATGCACTTTAAAATACGCAAGACAATCCCCATACATTGGCTGCAATGAAACATATAAACAATCATCTCCAAAAATATATATAGTAGCACTTTGATGCAATCACAATTAAAGAAACTATCTTCCTTACCCATGCGAATAGCTCCAAGCTGGCAAGTGTCAAAGAGATTATGTCATTGCCATTTTGTTTAATTCAACTGAATCCACTACATTCAATGGAGTCGAAAGCACTATGTTGGGAATATCTCATATGGCTTGCTTTGTTCCATGGCTACACCAAACTTTAAAGAGAACATAAGAGTCACACAACAAATAAATCTCAAAGCTATTTGCACACCAAACGTCGACATAAGTTATAGACACATTCACAACCACAAACCCTAAATGCATGAAAGAATATATGTACGCTGCACATGAGTGCTATCATGCACACATGGCACTCACCAAGTACCAGCCATGCATTGTCTAAAGGCCCTGCCAATGGATCTTCATTCATATACATCCGCACAATCTTGAGAGAAAAGAACATGTCATATACATGAAGGTGTCCCCAGTCTCGAAATACTTATTGGTGCCAATCCCATAGGACACACAATAACTTACCAACTCACATTCGCAACCACAAACCCTAAATGCATGAAAAAATATATGTATACTACACATGAGTGCTATCATGCACACATGGCACTCACCAAGTACCAACCACGCATTGCCTAAAGGCCCTGCCAATGGATCTTCATTCACGTACATCTGCACAATCTTGAGAGAAAAGAACATGTCATATACATGAAGGTGTTCCCAGTCTCGAAATACTTATTGGTGTCAATCCCATAGGACACACAATAACTTACCAACTCACATTTGCAACCACAAACCCTAAATGCATGAAAGAATATATGTACGCTACACATGAGTGCTATCATGCACACATGGCACTCACCAAGTACCAACCACACATTGCCTAAAGGCCCTACCAATGGATCTTCATTCACATACATCTACACAATCTTGAGAAAAGAACATGTCCTATATGGGAAGGTGTCCCCCGTCTCGAAATACTTATTGGTGTCAATCCCATAGGACACACAATAACTTACCAACTCACATTCGCAACCACAAACCCTAAATGCATGAAAGAACACATAAGCCACCTAAGTATGAGAGAGAGAGAGAGAGAGAGAGAGAGAGAGAGAGAGAGAGAGAGAGAGAGAGAGAGAGAGAGAGAGAGAGAGAGAGGCATATGTGCCCTAATTGCAAAACCAAACTATACAAAACATCCCAACATATCAAAGCTGCAATCATTCTATGTATCTAATCCAATCTAAGTTACAAAAGTACATTAGCAAAATTGCTTAGTAATCGAGAGAGAAACTTAGAGAAATAGAGAAAAAGAGAGACTATTAAAATGGTTTAAAAGTAGTTTTATAATTTGCAAGACACATACGATGTGTTTCAAAATGAAGATTTTCATCAAACAATTCATTTAAGAAGTCTTACAGGAATTACATATACCAAGCAAACCACGGCAAAGAAGCACTGGTTAACATTGCCAAAAACCTATTGTGAACCGCTCTTCAAAGATGCAACATTCTCTAGTGCATATCAAGGGCAATGATCTCTAGTGCCAGAAGATGAGCCTGCACGGCGATTCATCTGCGTTAACATTGCTGAAAATCTATTAAGATAAACTTTCAAAGAAGTAAGTTGCACATCAAGAGCAATGTTCTCCTGTGCAACCAAGCTCTCGTTCTTGTATGCAATCAACTCACATACTCCATCCTCCATACAACCTGCACTATTAAGAATATCTCAACTTCTCTTATTGATCATTCGAAGATCCAACACACGACCACCAATTTTTCTAGATATATTCATAAATGTCACCTATATAACCCCTGATCTCTTCTAACTCGCCCTGTATCGTTACTCCATCAGTAAGGTGCCCTTCATATTTCTCTTCCAACATTCTCTCAATCCTCTGTAGATGGTCACGAATGTTCTCAAAAATTGAAATCGAAACTCTTTGATGCCGAAATAGTGTCTTCACTTGCTTTTCAATCCCATCCAAGTGACGAATAAACCTCAAGGAACCAACGGAACTATCATGCCCTGCAACATACTTAAGTGCACAACGAACAACCTTCTTCCTTGTGACCTTTATTTTGCGTATATTCATTTGCATGTTAGGAGTGTAATGTATAATATCTTCTACATACATATTCTTGTTTGCTGTAGAAGCCTCCATACTGGACAAAAAGCACACGTTAGCCTTGAGGGATATATAAAATATTCTCAAAATTTAGAAACAGCAAAAACTACCATGTCTAACACTGCCAAAGTTCAACTAACCCTCTCTCTCTGCTTCTCCCTCTCCCTCTCTCTACACCTAACCAACCAACCAATGCACTAACTAACCAACCTCTAAACTAAAGTAACCTACCAACTAAACTAACTAAACCAAGTAAGGTAAGCAACTAATCTAAGATAAAACCTACTAACTTACTAATCAATCATCAATTAATCTACTAACTTACACAAACCTACTGCACCAAATAAACCAAAATACCAATAAATTAAACCATACCAAGCAAACCTCTCTCTCTCTCTCTCTCTCTCTCTCTCTCTCTCTCTCTCTCTTCCATCACTAATCCATAACACATATATAAACTTAAAAAAAAAAACAAACTAACCCTAAACTATATCCATAAATAAAACATTAACATAACACACAATCTAAAGTAACTAACCAACCAACTAACTAACTAACCTACTAACTTTCTATATCTTACTAAAGTAATCTAAAGTAAGTAACTACTGCAAGGTAAAACCTACTAACTTACTAACCAACAAACTAAAGTAAGGTAAGCAACTAATCTAAGGTACAAAACTAAACCAACTAAACTAACTTACTATTTAACTAACCAACTTACTAATCAAATCAAACAAAAAATTGGAATATCTAAATAAACTAACTAAACTGAACTAACTTATCATTCTCTAACCCTAAACTTTAAAGTAAACTAAACTAAAACAAAGGATTAAACTAACCCTAAGTTTTATCTGCTAACCAACTAAACTAACTTATAATTTAAAGTAAACTAAAACAAAAAAGAACCTAACCCTAAACAACTATATGTATTAACTTACTAAACCAAAACAACAAAATTAAACCAACTATAAATCAAACTAAACTAAACTAACTAATCTAATGTAACCAACTAAACTAACTAACATAAAAAACTTACCAATCTAAATAAATAAACACGATCGTAAACAAAACTAACCAACTAAACTAAAGTTAACTAACTAACCAAACTAAACTAACCAATCAATCTAACTAAACAATTCGATAGATAATAAACAAAAATAATTTAAACTAACTAATCTAATAAGTTAACATATCTAACCAAACTTACTAACCAACAAACTAAAGTAAGGTAAGCAACTAATCTAAGGCAAAACCTACTAACTTACTAATCAATCATCAAATTACCTGCTAACTTACTAAACTAAACCAACTAAACTAACTTAACTAACTTACTATTTAACTAACTAGCTTACTAATCAAATCAAACAAAAAAAATGAATAACTAAATAAACTAACTAAACTAAACTAACTTATCATTCTCTAATCTTAAACTTTAAAGTAAACTAAACTAAAACAAATGATGAAACTAACCCTAAACTTTATCTACTAACCAACTAAACTAACTTATAATTTAAAGTAAACTAAAACAAAAAAAATAAACTAACCCTAAACAGCTATATGTACTAACTTACTAATCTAATCAACTAACCACAAACAATTAAAACCTACTAACTTACTAAATCAAAACAAAAAAATTAAACCAATCGTAAATTAAACTAAAGTAAATTAACTAATCTAATGTAACCAACTAAACTAACTAACATAAAAAACTTACCAATCTAAATAAATAAACACGATTGTAAACAAAACTAACTAACTAAACTAAAGTTAACTAACTAACCAAACTAAACTAACCAATCAATCTAACTAAACTATCCAATAGATAATAAACAAAAATAATTTAAACTAACTAATCTAATAAGCTAACATATCTAACCAAACTAACTAATAGTAAAAAAAACTTACTAAAGCAAACCAACAAAACTAACAACCTATTTAACTAACTAACTTACTATTTAAACCAATCAATACATCAAAACAAATTTACAACCACAGAGAGAGAGAGAGAGAGAGAGAGAGAGAGAGATCACCGACCTGAATATTGGCTAGACAACCAATTCTCACAACAAACTGCACCAAATAAACCAAAATACCAATAAATTAAACTATACCAAGCAAACCTCTCTCTCTCTCTCTCTCTCTCTCTCTCTCTCTCTCTCTCTCTCTCTCTCTCTCTCTCTCTCTCTCTTCCATAACACATATATAAACTAAAACAAAAAAACAAACTAACCCTAAACTATATCCATAACATACAATCTAAAGTAACTAAGCAACTAATCCAAGGTAAAACCTACTAACTTACTATTTAACTTATCTAATCAACTAACTAAACTAAACTAAAATAAATAACCAAAACTAACTAAATAACTAACTAAATAAACAACCAAAACTAACTAAACTAACTAACCACAAAGAACCAAAACTAACCACAAACTAACTAAACTAATCTCTCTCTCTCTCTCTCTCTCTCTCTCTCTCTCTCTCTCTCTCTCTCTCTCTCTCTCTCTCTCTCTCTCTCTCTCTCTCTCGTAGTGTGGCAACTGAGAGAGACAGAGAGGCGCAGTTGCCACACTACAGATGCCGTGAGAGAGAGACAGAGAGATAGAGAGGCGCAGTCACCACATTACAAACGTCTGAGAGAGAGAGAGAGAAAGAGAGAGAGAGATTGACTGCCCCGCTTTCTCCACCCACCTAGGATCTGCATGCTTCTCTCTCTCTCTCTCACGTCTACAGTCAGAGAGAGAGATAGAGATGCGCGTGCTTCTCTCCCTCTCTCTCTGACGTCTATCGTGAGAGAGAGAGAGAGAGAGAGAGAGAGAGAGAGAGAGAGAGAGAGAGAGAGAGAGAGAGAGAGAGAGAGAGAGAGAAAGAGAGGATTGACCTGCCCTGCTACTTGCTGCCTGCTGCCTGCCTCCTCCTGTGTCTGCCCGTGAGAGTGAGAGTGAGAGTGAGAGTGAGAGGAGAAGGTGGTGAAAAGAGACCACCTTTCCTTCTTTCTGCCCCCAATCATGTGACATAAATGGTCACTTACCTTTCCTTCTGCCCCCAATCATGTGAGCATCTAATGCCACTTTGGTTTGGTTTGGGAGTTAGGTTCGGGAGCACTATGGTGCTTCTCGACACTTTCTCGAACCTGTAGCTCAAATAATAATGTAGTATAGATACTACTTTTGGGCCTCTCCTACATTAATTTGAAAAAGGTATCTCTCTATCCAAACTACTTTTCACATTTCTCTCTTCTCTCTTATCAACTATTTTTAAAAAGACACATTTTTATTATCTCTCATTAATAATTATTTTTATCTCCTCTCTCTCTCTCACATCCAAAAGTTATTTTTATCTCTCTTTTCTCCCTCTCTTCTCCATTTAGTCCTAAAACCCTTCCATTGAAATTCCTTACATTCAAAATATCTAGAATAATTTTTTTATTTTAAAGACTAAACGAATCATTGATAAATTACTTAGTTAAGGTGGATTAGATTTTATATGAGCAATAATCTTTAAAATTATATCTTTGGTTCTCTAATATACACTAGACAAAGCTACCTTGATTGTTCTCTCTATGTGTATATGTGTGTGCATGCATGTACATGTGTATGTGTGTGTGTGTCTCATTAAGAACTTATTTCTATCTCTCTCATTAATATATATACATATGTATGTGTGCAATGTGCATGTATTTATGTGTGTATATTAGAAGTCTTAACAAGTGCACACACACATATACACACATATGATTAGTTCAAAGAAGTATAACTATATTTTATAGCCTATGAATATTAATATTTCAACAACATGATGTCAACTTAGCAAAGACATGCACAATGAGAGACCAAGATGATGCTCTCTCTCTCTCTCTCTCTCTCTCTCTCTCTCTCTCTCTCTCTCTCTCTCTCTCTCTCTCTCTCTCTCTCTCTCTCTCAGCATATTGACTAAGCATCGAATTTATACTTGTTTTCACCAATTAATATCCCTTCTTGCCACCATAATAAATAATTCAAAAATGTGCAAGCTTTAATAATGAGTTTTTATTTTTTAACCAACGTTTAATAAGGTTGCTACAGTCGTGTATAAATAAAAATGTTTAGTGAGTATTTGGAATGGATGCAAATAAAGATATGTTTATACATCAACCCATGCTTACCGAAGAGAATTTACATCTCATATTTGGAAAGAGAAGAAACTTTTCAACGTCGCCCATAGTGTGACTAGCAAAGCAAAGACTTTGCTAATTATTAGAGTAAATGTATTTTATTTTGTTGAGAAAATACAAACATATCTCGTTTTGGTTAGGTATGATTAAATTTATGATAATCTTTTACTGTCATTCTCTATCAATTTGTGAAACAATAGTACACTTGCCAAAGATCAACGTGGTATGAATCTAGATTCGGATTGCTTGCAAAACTTGTTTTATATTGTAAATATGAGAGAGAGAGAGAGAGAGAGAGAGAGAGAGAGAGAGAGAGAGAGAGAGAGAGAGAGAGAGAGAGAGAGAGAGAGAGAGAGAATTATTTACAAGTAAAAACGACTATTTGTTGTGACACGTGTCATAATCCAATGTAAAACAAGTTCTATCAAACCTAGAGTACTCGCAGAAATACCTTTGTATTGCAAACGAGAGAGAGAGAGAGAGTGTAAGAAAGCAATCCACCATGGAATGAAATCTAACTGAAATTAAAAATTAACTAAACTACAACAAAGAATTAACAAATCTATTGCACCAAGACATCCTCATCATGTACTAATGGTTGGGGATTCAAGAATACATGACGGCCATGGCTGAGTGCTTCATAGGCTAAGAAGAAGCTAATTCCAAGAAAAATGGTAAAGCCAAGATTATTGAGTGATCAAAAGATGTCTTGCCTTTGGCCTCTAGTCCCTTTTTATTCTAACCCTCTTTCCAAACTTAAGGGCTGTTTACACATGTACACATAGGCTAGGGCTAAATTTACAAAGGCTGGAATTAATCCAAGGTGCAAATATTAATGTTGTATTTTCCTTCATGACAAACCATCCCGTCCTGAAGATGGTTTTGTCCTCAAAACCAAGAAGTAATGGACTAAATCCAAGTCAAGGATGATAGTAATCATGCCCATTCATCTTCCAAGTGATAAGAAAGCACTGTACTGCCATAACTTTTGATATATTGGTCCAAATGAGGCGTATGAGGTGTAGAAACGAAGTATACACTCCCAAGCATCACCCCATAACATTAGAATCAAATTTTGATGAAGTCAGGACAGTTTTATTGTTTGCAGAAATTTCATACAGCAAGCTGTCTCTACACAGTCACTGCATACTGCATCATATATCATCCTGTAATAACCAAGGAAAGTTACTAACATAAGTGGATGGTTGCCAAGAAGACTCTTCAATGGGCAAATTCTTCCACTTAATGAGATACTCAACGAGAGTACGATTTCTGAGAACTTTCTCTCTCTTTCCAATAATGCTTTCAGGTTCATATATGATCAGTCTTGCCTCATCCAATGGTGGTAACTCTTCCAATACTTGTACATCGGGCCCAACATACTTCTTTAGCTGTGAAACATGGAATACATCATGTATTCTAGTGGAAGATGGTAGCTGAAGTTTATAAGCAAGCTCTCCAATTTTGTCCAAGATCAAGTATGGCCCATAAAATCTATGAGCAAGCTTATTGTTCCCACCCTTTAATGAAGCATAATGCGTCTTGGACACTTTGAGAAATACCCAATCTCCAACCTTGAAGTCTAAATGTCTTCTTTTCTCATCTGCATAGACCTTCATTACCTCTTGTGCTTTCCTTATGCTGTCCTTGCATTGCCTCATGAGCAACTCCATTCTTTCCAACTCTTCCTTTGCTTTGTGGGTTGATGTCTTCATGGAATAAGACTGATGGAAGTTGGACTTTATACCCATAAAGAGCTTCAAACGGAGACATCCCAATGCTCATGTGATACGTGTTATTATAGCAAAATTCAGCAAGGTGGATCCAACGATCCCATGAAGCTTGTGTGTCATGACAATAATGCCTAAGGTACACTTCCACCCAATGATTGACTCTCTCCGTTTGCCCATCAGTCTGAGGGTGATAGGCCGTGCTAGGAGTGAGGAAAGTACCCATAGAGGAGAATAGACTTTTCCAGAAGTTTCCCATAAACTTCGAATCACGGTCTGATACTATTCTCATAGGCATACCATGTAGTTTGAACACACCTTCCATAAATTGCTCGGCGACTTGCCTTGCTGAATATTGGACTTTAGTTGGGATAAAGTGGGCTGATTTGGTCAATCTATCAACTACCACATAGATACTGTTCCATCCATGACTGGTAGTAGGCAATCCCATAATGAAATCCATGGAAATATCTGTCCATTTGCTCGTAGGTATGGGTAAAGACTGAAGTAAGCTGGTTGGTAATAGAGTGGAATCCTTATTTTGCTGACACTCCAAGCACTGAGATACATACTCTTTAACATCTTTCCATAGACCTTTCCAATAGAAGCTTTGATGAACTCTATCAAACGTCTTGAAAAGGCCCAAGTGACCAGCCATTGGCGATGAATGCATCTCTTGAAGCACCTTTAGCTTGAATTTACTGCAGGGAATCAAGTACACTTTACCCTTAAACCATAAGAGCCCATTATGCACTTTAAAATTAGGAAATTCAGCATCACACCCTTGCTGTAATTTCTGTAAAATATGGGCAGCATGCTCATCAAGCACATATTCCTCTTGAATGTCTTCAATCCAATCCTTATAGATGGTAGACACGGTAGATAGACTGCATGCCCACATTCTTGATAACGCATCAGCCACCACATTATCCTTGCCAGCCATGTATGATATTTCAAAATCATATGATTGCAAAGTGGCCAACCATCTCTTTTGCTTGGGAGAAAGATTGGGCTGCGAGAGAAAATATCTCAAGACCCTATGATCGCTTTTGACCTTGAAGTGTGTCCCATAGAGGTAGTGGTGCCATTTCTTGATCGCATGTAAGATAACAAGCATCTCCTGCTCATAAACATGCATCTCTCTCTCTTTGTCATCAAATTTTCTGCTCTCAAATGCAATGACACCATGCTCCTGTACCAAAACTGCTCCTAAACCTCTACCACTGGCATCTGCATAAATGGTAAAAGTCTTGGAGAAGTCAGGGCAAACTAGTATGGGTGCTGAAACAAGCAATTGCTTCAGCTCATTAAAGCTCTTGTCAGCAATCTCATCCCAAAAGAAGGCCTCCTTTTTCAGCCAATCGGTAAGAGGAGCTGCAACATGAGCATAGTTCTTCATAAACCGTCGGTAAAAGGATGACAAACCAAGGAAACCTCTTAATGAAGTGGCATTGGTTGGTGTAGGCCATTCTTTGACGCACTGAACCTTCTTAGGATCCACTTTGATTCCATCTTCTCCCACTATATGACCCAAGTACTCAACTTCCTTTGTCATAAAAGAGCATTTAGTGGCCTTGGCAAACAATTTGTGTATCCTCAATATGTCAAAGACCTCTTTTACATGCTGCAAATGGTCTTCTTTATTCTTGCTATAGATCAAAATGTCATCAAAGAATACCAAAACTGTTTTAAAGAGCAATGGCTGAAGTATCTTATTCATGAGAGATCATCTATTCTAGGTATTGGATACCTATTCTTAATAGTGACCTTGTTGAGATCGCGGTAATCAATGCACATTCAAAAGGAGCCATCTTTCTTCTTCACAAGAAGGACTGGAGAAGCAAAAGGTGATTGGCTTGCCTTAATGAGACCCATTTCCAAAAGCTCTTTGACTTGGCGTTCTACCTCTTCTCTTTCCACTTTGGAGAGGCGATATGGTGGTTTGTTGATGGGCAGCAAGTCAATGGGATGATCCACTTCTCTTTTGGGAGGAAGAGAGGTAGGTGGCTGAAAAATATCATCATATTCTTTCAGCAATTTACAAAGACATGGGTCCATGTTGTTGGTAGTAGAAGAGGGCTGATCCTCTTCAATCTTAGAAAGAAGAATGGTGAACATACATGCCTTTGCATTTATCTCTTTCTTAACCTTCTTGGGGCTGATCATCTCCATTCTTTTCTTTTCAACTCCATGTAGTGTTACTTGTTGTCCACACCATTTAAACTCCATTTCCATGTTGTTGAGATCCATGGTAAATCTGCCCAAAGATTTCAACCAGTCGCATCCAAGTATTATATCAATGGGACCCATTTCTAATGCAATTAGGCTCACCGATGTAGTGCACAATGGGGAACGGGTGATAGGTACATTTGGACAGCATTGATTGCTCTTCTCAAAATCTCCATTTGCCACTTGGATTTTGAGTGATGTAGGCATTTCATGCGTATTCAATTTCAGCCCATTGAGTGACTTAGCATTAATGAAGCTATGTGTACTTCCCGTATCAATGAGTATATGAGCGGTCCTTCCCTTGATTTGACCTTTAAGGCATAGGGTATTATCCCCTCTTGAACCACTCCATGCATCACTTGATATGGCACATAGCGATGGATGTAAATCAGTCCATGAATCATCCAAATAATGACCACCCGGGTCGAAAGGAAACCCATCCATCGGATCAAAGAACTCATCATGGACATTCTCTTCATTTTCATGCGCCTCTTCTTGAGTTGTTGTGACATCAAGCTGAGCCAAGCTTCCTTCAATAGATTCAACATCGGAATCATCCTCGATGATCATGCTAATCTTCATATTTTTGGCCTTGCATTTGGTCTTATGATCAGGTGACCATTTCTCTCCACATTTGTAGCATAGTCCTTTAGCATACATATATTTGAGCTTGTCATTCGATACATGTTTGCCTTGAGTTGGGGCTGAAGTTTTGGCACTTATATCAGTTCTCTTTCCATCAAATCTATTTTCAGCATTAGGTATGAAATTACTGCTTTGTCTTGACCCAAAAACAGTAGAAAAAGTTGGTATCTTGCTGTAGGTATTGCTGAAAGTATTTGATGGCTTCCCAATATGCTGAAAATCAGTTTTAGCATGCCCATAATGGCCTGATGTCCTTGGGAACTGCATAGGCTGAAAAGAATGCCCTGTTTTTGGCTTAAAACCCTTGTATTTCTGCCCATAACGTTCAGCCAATTGAATGGCAGCTTGTAGGGATGTAGGATTCATGGCTCCAACTTCGGAAGAAAGAGTAGGTTCCAAACCAAATATGTATTTATTCAACTTGGCACTATCGGAGACCCCATGAACATACATCGAAAGGTTCAAAAACTGATTTGAGTACTCTCTAACCGAGAGACCACGTTGCTCAAGTGCATACCACTTCTTCTCTAACCGCTCTTTTTCAATAGGGGAAACAAAGACTTCAATCATAGCATTTTTCAATGCATCCCAAGACAAGAAGTCATGTCCCATCCTCGCCATATATCTCCACCAAGTGTGAGCATAGCCTTCTAGATGAAGGGCTGCAAATTTTACTTTGGCATTGTTGGGCCTTGGGTAAAGGGAAAAATACATCTCTAACTTGTCAAACCACTCCTCCAACTCCGTGGGTGAAGGGTTCTCTCCCTTGAAGTTTGAGATAATTATTTTCTCCTTGTACTCTCTCTCGTATTGAGGAGGTTGTCCATTATGGTGTTGCTGCCCACTATGGTGTTGTGGCCCAAAAGAATTGCCAAAAGGTCCTTGCCTAGGATATTCATTATTTCCATGCCCTTGTGCATAAGGAGTTTGCTGTCCATAATGCATACCATGACTTTGTGGCTGGAAATAATGTCCTTGAGGCTGAAAGTATGTGTTGCTCACATTGGGAGGTTGTCCATGGTTCCCTTGAGGTTGTCCATGCATAGGTGAGTTGATAGGTGGTTGCTGCCCATTATTTTGCTGATTCCAACCATGATTTGACATGGGACTTGGCCTATTGGGCTGCACTTGAGTAGAGAAATTATGTTGTGGCTGTCCAAAAGCATTTGGGGCTGAATTCACATGTCCATGTGGCTGCCCATAAGAGTTTGGGGATGAATTAACATGCCCTTGCTCATAGCCACCAACATTTGCTTGAGGGTAAAATTGCTTGTAGAAAGAGTTACACCCATGGATGTCTTCATCATGCTTTGAGTTTGTTTGCACTCTCTCTTGAGGATCCTGCCCATGTGGCTGAAGGTGACCCTTTTGTTGATGGAATTGTGGCTGAAGTGAAGTGGGCTGAACAAAATCCTTAGCTTTAGATGACTCTCCAACTTCAAATTGACCTACCACCTTAGGAGTAGGTGGTTTAGGTGGTTCTTCAGCCCTATGAGGATGTGGGACATTAAGACCAACTGTAGGCAACATTTTCTCACCAAGAAGTGCTACAAGCTTGTCAATACCCAACCTCATACCCTCGAAACCTGATTTCATATCCTTTATGTCATTTGACAATTGTTGAAAACTGTTTGAATTCATTGAGATATGAGACATCTCTATGGGTTGATTGGTAGGGGAGTGGGTGGAACTTGCATCGACCTCTTCGTTCTCATAATGCATTCGGTAAATGGCATCTTAAGAAGTGTCATGTTCACCTCTTTCCCGTTGATGTTCACCCCTTTCCTGTTGATATTCCTTCAATTCTTTATTGATAGTATCCAAAACAGGGTCTCTCTTCTTATTCCTAGCCATGGGTTGATTTCTGTCCTGAATTTCCTGCAGTAGAAAAACTTGATTATCTTCACTTCTAGAGCTCCAAATTACGAGGTCTTTGGCTCTGTTCGAGGTTTGAAGAGTCCTCTATCCAATGAGCTATCAAGTGCAGAAAATGGATGAGTATAGAAATTTCTGTAAGGGATTTTCTGTTGCTGTCTGAAAATTCCTGCAGGCAGTGAATACCCTGTTCTAGTCAATTAATGACTTGTACCATCAATACCCAGCATGTACCAACTTCATAACCCTGTAGGAAAGTCTCATACATCTGCCCATACTGAAAATGACCTCTGTAATCAGTAAAATGGCTGTCTAACTCAATGTAGACTGCAATCTTTAATGAGGGTATGCATACATACTCTGTCCCAAACTTTAATGCTGAACCATAGTGTCTTTACCATAGGATGCATACATTTTACTGTAGCCATATGTCTTCATACATTTGCCATACATTCATGAGTACCATACATTTGCCAATATCTCAAGAACTCACTGCCCATAAACTCATGCTGTAGGCTGATTTCAAGTGCCTTTGAGATTTGTACCTGCACCTAAATTTGAAAATGCGTGGGATCCGAGACCCGAGGGGTTTGCAAAGTTCCCTCTCGAGCCGGGTTGCGCTCCCCTTCAGGGTCCTCGTCGGTAGGGGAGGGTTACCTCTCTTTTGTCCTACCGACTCGCCCGGCATCCACTTTTCCTCGTGGGCATGTACATGGCAAGTGAATTCTAGCTCTAAAAATCAATATGATATGCATGGAATAGGAAGGAAATACAATTGCCTTTCATTTGCCCTTTCATGGTATGCAAGATTGGAATTGAAAAGGCTGAAATGTAAATGAGAAATGGAGAGGTATTTACCTCAGCAGTGACTCACTGCTTACAAAGCTTTTCTCACTTACCAATTGGGTAATGATTTTCTTATGATCAAGAGGCAAAATAGGCAATCAATTTCATGTCAGGGTTAGGCAATAAAGATTGAGTAATGAAGCTCAAGAAATTACTGATTTCAGTGAATGAAAGTAGATGGGTAATGCTCATTCTTTAAGGAAGAGTTTGAGACATTAAGAGATGGCCATTTCAGTAAATTGAAGAGGTTTAGTAAAGACAATGACTGACATAACCTATAGGCTTCATGTAATGCATTAAGCTATGAATGAAAGCTTCATTAATCCTCTTATTTCTCTTCAACAATTAGAAATGAGATCAGCAATTGGATGTAAAGAGAAATTAAGAGTGATTAGAGTACCTCATTTAATTGATTGGAGAAGAGCATTGTTGATGGAATGACCTTCAATCCATAATGCTTGACATAGGTGAGTTGAGCTTGATAATCCTTCTAAAATCAGTCCAAGAGATCTTCAATCTTCAAGAATAATCCCTTCCTTGATAAGCTTCAGCTTCATTAATCCCATGAAAGCTCCATGACTCCATGAATGCTCCAAATGAGGGTTGATGAAGACCGATTACCTTCTCTACTTGAAGTAGGTTGCAATAGGTAATAGAGAGGGCTTCAATGTGTCCAAGAGATCCCGAAATTTGAGAGGGAATGCCAAAATTTAATGGCATAAAAGCTTCATGCTGTCCATTGAATACCTAGACCTCCATTGGCTTCAATCTCCTTCAATGTCGGTCCAATGTTGATGGATTCTTGAGGGGAAATGGTTGAGGAAGCTTCAGAGATGCTTTGCCCACAAAAGCCCCATGATTTGCTTTAAAAATTTCAGGAATCTTTGATGCTGTCCCAAACTGTTATGCATAGGGTTTGCAATCTCCATATCCATGCTCCATCAAAGCTTCAAGCTTCAAGATCAATCAATGTTGGTACTAGGATGTATGTAGAAGCCTCAGGGAGTATAATAGAGCAAAAACCCTTTGATCTTGATGAAGAAATTTGAGAAATTTTAGTGCTGTCCAAAACTGTCATAAAGCTCCATACCTAGGGTTTGAGAAAGCTCCCATCTTCAAAAAGAGTGGAAGATCAAGTAGAAGATGATGTATACTCCATAGTTGCACTCCATTTGATCATCCTATGAAGAGGATAACCTCCCAATGCATCACGTTTTGTTGATCAAGAGGGGGGGGGCTGTAAAAACAGCGCAAACTGCTGCAATACGTCCTCTTACAGCACGTGATGAAAACGATATGGATATGAGGCATATAGGTATTCAATAGGTAGCTTGAGACCCATACAAAATTCTTACATAAGCCATTTGAGCACTAGAGGTCATGGGAAGAAGATCTGAGAAGAAATGTCCATGGCAGTTTGTAGGGAAGCTTGAAGGAATGAGGAAAGAGAAGAAGAAACCCTTCCTTCTCAAAAGTAACCACAGTTAAAGTGTCCTGTAACCATTAGTTTGTCCACTTACCCCAATTTTTGGCTCAAATCTTGATCACGTCCTGCTATTTTGGCTGGAGCCCTCCATTTCTTCCATTAGTAATGCCAAGAATCACCATCTTCATCCCTGTTTATAGCAGACTTTCACATGTAACTCCGGTTTGAAGCCTTCATGTCCTGCCAAGTCCTGTCACTCAAATTCCTAACTATGGTTTGCTCTCTCTAGCCTAGGAAACTGAATCTAGTACTTGAAAATGACTTCTGCAAGGATCTAAGCTACTGCTCTGATACCAATGTAAGAAAGCAATCCACCATGGAATGAAATCTAACTGAAATTGAAAATTAACTAAACTACAACAAAGAATTAACAAATCTATTGCACCAAGACATCCTCATCATGTATTAATGGTTGGGGATTCAAGAATACATGACGGCCATGGCTGAGTGCTTCATAGGCTAAGAAGAAGCTAATTCCAAGAAAAATGGTAAAGCCAAGATTATTGAATGATCAAAAGATGTCTTGCCTTTGGCCTCTAGTCCCTTTTTATTCTAACCCTCTTTCCAAACTTAAGGGCTGTTTACACATGTACACATAGGCTAGGGCTAAATTTACAAAGGCTGGAATTAATCCAAGGTGCATATTAATGTTGTATTTTCCTTCATGAGAGAGAGAGAGAGAGAGAGAGAGAGAGAGAGAGAGAGAGAGAGAGAGAGAGAGAGAGAGAGAGAGAGAGAGAGCTATATATCGGTAAAGTGAGAATTGTTCGTTGGAACACGTCACAATCCAATAATGTAATACAAGTTCTATTGATTTGGAGTGCTTACACAAATGTTTCTATATTGCAAACATGAGAGAGAGAGAGAGAGAGAGAGAGAGAGAGAGAGAGAGAGAGAATTATTTGTTGAAACACCTTTCATAATATAATATAATACAGATTCTATCAATCCAGAGTACTAGCACAAATTATTTTTGGGTTGGAAAAGAGAGAGGGAGGGAGGGAGGGAGTGGTGATAGTGAGATAGGTGGTATAATTCAAGGAGAGAGAGAGACACACACACACAAAGAATGTGTGTTGTGTGAGAGGAGAGAGAGAGAGAGAGAGAGAGAGAGAGAGAGAGAGAGAGACAAAGAGAATGAACTACTTACATGTAGAGAGAGAGAGAGAGAGAGAGAGAGAGAGAGAGAGAGAGAGAGAAAGTGTGTGTGTGTATGAGTGAGTGAGTGAAGGTGGTGGCGAAGGTAGTGATGGTGGTAGAGTTAGCAACAACGGTGATGGTGGTAGTGGCAGTGGTGGTGGCGACGACGATGGCGGTGGTGGTGGTGAAAGTGGAGGTGGATACATCTAAGGCTGGAATAAGTGAACTATGTGGAATAATAATAGAGGGGTTGCAAAAAAAAAAAAACTCGCTCAAAAGCTCGCTTAGAAAACTCGCTTCTTGCCCTTCCCCCAATGAGACATCCATGTACACATGCATTCATACATTCTCTCATTTTCAGAAACATAGGTATAAGAGGGTATGCTCTTTAAATGTATCCTAAAGGGGCATTGAAACTAATCCAAATTTTTCATGCACTATGCCACTTCACATTTGGTTATCTTTGCATTCATATGTATGTCAAGGTATAGACATGCATTTATAGCTTCAATAGTACTTTGTACATATGCAATGTTATATATATATATATATATATATATATATATATATATATATATATATATATATATATATATATATATATATATATATATATATATATATATAGAGAGAGAGAGAGAGAGAGAGAGAGAGAGAGAGAGAGAGAGAGAGAGAGAGAGAATTCATGCATGTTAAAGTACATAAGACCAAATATTGGTGCAATATGTTGCTTTACATTTGATTACCTTTGTGCAATCATACATGCACATGGGTGTGTCATACATATACAATGTGGTAAATCTACATGTATCCTTATGCACGAGGGGACATCCACATACACATGCACTTAAACACACTCATTTTCACAAAGGTAGGCCTAAGAGGGTGATATGCTCTTGAAATGTATTCTACAATGCACATTGTTACTAATCCAATTTTTTCATGTAATGGGATATATGTATGTATGTATGTATGTATGTATAGAGGGAGAGAGAGAAAGAGAGAGAGAGAGAGAGAGAGTGTGTGTGTGTGTGTGTGTGTGCACGTGTACATTCAGTATGTCAAAGTACAAAAGTCCAAATATTGATGCAATGTGCCACTTTACATTTAAATATCTTCATCTACTCATACATGCATATGGGTGTGTTATACACTTACAATGTGGTAAATCTACATGCATCCTTATGCTCAAGGAGACATCCACATACAAATGCACTCAAAGACTCTCATTTTCATACATATTCCTAAGAGGGTGATATGTTCTTGAATCTTATTCTATAATGTGCATTGTTACTAGTCCAAAAATTTCATGCAATGTGTCTGAAAGGTGAGAAGGATCGAAGCTTGCACGTGAGAGCTATGGTGAGATAGCAAGAGCAAGAAAGAGAGAGACAAGAAATGGGAAATCCAACAGTCACAATGTGTGACTGGGCCTTCCTTTATTCAAACTATCACTAAAAGAATAAAGAATAAAGTGATGGTGACGGGCGCCCGCCACCTGTAGTGTGTAGTGGCGGTGACTGTCAATGTAGTAATACACGGGCGATTAGGCCGAGGCGCCTTTACCCCCAACAACCTCCCACTTAAAAGCAAATCTGCCCTAATGAGGAGTGAAAAGAAAAAAGGAAAAAGATAGTACAACACGTACACATGTACAACAGGATGAGGAAAGACGTCATCTCATCCCATGCCCATCAACATCCTGAGGAAGGCAAAGTGCTCTGTAGAGAGGCTTTTCATGAGTAGATCTACAGGATTCTGGTCAGTCGAGATCTTGACAAGGTCAACAGACTTGTCCTTAACGACCCCATGTATGAAGTGATACCTCACCTCAATGTGTTTCGTCTTCACATGGAAGATCGGATTCTTGGCTAACTGAATAGCACTCATAGAATCCGAATGCAGTGTAGGGATAGCATCAATACCAAGGTCACCAACCAAACGACCAAACCAAATGGCCTCCTTGCAAGCCTCAGTGGCTGCAACATACTCGGCCTCTGTAGTAGAAAGGGCATGCATTTCTACACCCTGGACATCCAAGAAACAGCACCTCCAACATAGGTGAATACATAGCTGGAAGTGGACTTCCTACTATTTGTAATGCAAATTGTTGGTGCCTCTATTGGCAAGAGGATAGTTTTACTGTCGTCATTCACATGTGGGCCAAGGCACATGTATCAATTATATCAGGATGCCATGGCTATAGTGCGATGTAAGGGAAAACCTAACCTTTTTATAACAATGACATGCAATCCGAAGTGGTTGGAGATAACTAATGCTTTATTGCCTGGGCAAAGTGCTTATGACTGTCCGGATTTGATTGCTCGCGTGTTTCATAAAAAGCATGCTGATTTAATGTATATGTTGTTGTGGAAGGATCTCTTTGGAAAGGTTGCAGGCTATGTTACTGTGATTGAATTCCAAAAGAGGGGGCTGCCACATTCTCATACTTTGCTAATTTTAGAGTCGTCTTTCAAACCTTTTGAAGCATGTCACTACGATAGACTAGTTTGTGTTGAGTTGCCTAATAGAGTTATCCAGCCTTATTTGAGACAATTTCAAAGTGTAACATTCATGGCCCTTGCGGAGGATTGAACCCCAAGAGCCCCTGTATGGACAAGGGTAGATGTACTAAAGATTACCCACGAAAATTAGTGGGCATGACAACAGTTGATAGTTTTGGCTATCCCATTTATCGAAGATGAGATTACGGAAACTCTGTGATCATAAATGGTAATGTTATTGATAATCAATGGATTGTTCCATATAATCCATTCTTGAGTAAGAAATACAATGCACACATAAATGTGGATGTGTGCTCAACAATTGCAGCTGTTAAGTATTTGTATAAGTATGTGTACAAGGGGCATGACCGTACAACCGTCATATTTTCTGTTGGGGTTGATTCATTCTGGAATGGTGGAGATGTTCATGAGGTGGACGAGATACAAAGTTATTTGGTGCACGATATGTTTCTGCCTCTCAGGCATGCTGGCAGATCTATGATTATGCATTGCACAATGAAAAACCCGATATACAACGTTTGCAAATACACTTACCCGGTGAGAACTATGTGGTGTTTCGGGATACAGATAGTATACCAGATATTGTGTGGAATGAAGACCTCTAGAAAACTACTCTGACTGAATGGTTTGTGTGCAATTGCATTCATCCAGTGGCTAGGACTATTCGCTATCAGGACTTTCCAGTGTATTGGGTGTGGAATGCACGACATAAGATGTGGACTAAAAGGAAGCATGGGAATACATGTGGTCGGATGTATTTTGTGGCACCTACCTGTGGTGAGCTCTACTATTTGCGGATGCTTTTAACAAAGTGTCGAGGATGTACTTCTTTTGAATATTTGCGTGCTGTTGATAGTGTGATCTATGATACTTTTAGGGATGCTTGCATTGCAAGGGGCATGTTGGAGAGCGATGATGAATATGTTATGTGCTTAGAAGAAGCTGCCTCTGTGCAAACTGGTGCTCAACTCCGAACTTTGTTTGTTGCAATTTTGGTCTTTTGTAAGCCAGCTCAGCCTTACCATCTATGGGAAAGATTTTTGGTGCCAATGGATGAGGATATCATGTATAGATTGCAGCTACAGCACGTGCACGCCTCTCTTGATGTTCTACAGCGCATGAGGCATCTAACATGGCTTTGTTGCATCTGCAAGACCTTTTACGTCATGTAGGACGAAGACTCTGTGATTTTGATGGGTTGCTTGAACCTCATCAACCAAACTCACAACTACATGCTAACCCTCTTTTGCAAGATGAATATGCATACAACATATCAAAACAAGCTGAATCCATGGAGGGAATGTTGAATGAAGGACAAAGAATTGCCTTTAGTGCAGCCATGGATGCTGTTGATACAGATACTGGGGATGTATTCTTTTTGAATGGTCCTGGTGGGTCTGGGAAGACTTTCCTATATAAATGTTTACTTGCGAAGGTGTGTAGTGGCAGTCGTATAGTGTTGGCAACAGCATCATGTGGCATTGCTGCCTTGCTTTTACCATGTGTTCGTACAACTCACTGGCGGTTTAAAGTCCCAGTAGAACTAAATAATCAATCCACTTGCAATATTCCTGTTTAAAGTGACCTTGCTCGATTATTGAGACAAACGAGCCTTATTTTGTGGGATGAGGCTCCTATGACCCATCGATATGCCTTCGAAGCGATCGATAGAACTCTAAGAGATGTTATGAGTTGTGATAAGCCATTTGGTGGAAAAGTTGTTTTGTTTGTGGGAGATTTTAGATAGGTCTTGCCGGTTGTAGTAAAGGGAACACGTGAGGATATTGTTAATGCTGCATTATGTTACTCTGATTTGTGGCGTTACATAAGGGTGCTAAGGCTATCTGGCAATATGCGAGTGTCGACAACTTGTAGTGTGGTGAACAATGGGTTCATCTGTTGGATTCAAGGAATAGGGGATGTAGTGGGTGTTACCAAAAGTTGTGATAAGTTGTGTGTTCCACCTAACATGGTATTAAAAGGGCAGTCTATTGAAACACTGATTGATAGTGTCTACAGTGACGTGTCCAATGTGGGTGACTACACGTCGTATTTTAGTGAGCGGGCTATACTTGCCTCACGGAATACAAAGGTGGCTACTTTGAATGATTGTGCATTGCAACTACTGCGAGGGGAGGTCAAGCAGTATTATAGTGCAGATTCAATTGCAAAGATTGACGATTCATTTTTGTACTCTGTTGAGTATTTAAATACATTAGACCTTGGAGGTGGATTTCCTCCTCATTTATTGCTGTTGAAGATAAATGCACCTATTATTCTTCTTAGAAACCTAAATCCAGGAAGGGGTATGTGTAATGGTACGTGATTAATATGTAGAGCTTTTAATAGGAAAGTGATAGATGCTTAGATAATAACAGGGAAAAATGTGGGTGAACGAGTTTTTATTCCCCGGATTACTTTTGTTTCGAATGCTACACAATTGCCATTTACTATGAAGCGGAGACAGTTTCCCATCGGTTGGCATTCACTATGACAATCAACGAGTCACACGTGCAGACTTTGTTCATTATTGGGCTTTATCTAAAGGCACACGTATTTACACATGGTCAGCTGTATGTTGCATTTTCAAGGGTAAAATCTTCGCATGGTGTGAAAGTGCTATTGGGTGAAGAGGATGGGGATATGACCACAAACATTGTGTACAAGGATGTTCTTCGAAAGGTGCAGTAATGTGCATTGCTTTCTTTGGGGAGATGTAGTTATTGATGACCATGTAGGGACAGTGGTTTTGCATATATGTGAATTGCTCTCTGTTGCTTTCTTTGTGGAGATGTAGTTATTGATGACCATGTAGGGACGTTGGTTTTGCATATATGTGAATTGCTCTCTGTGCCATGTTTGGTTGGCGTATACTCTCTTGGAAGTATATATTTTTTATATTTCACTATTTATTTAACTTTTGCAGATGCCTACCTTAGAGTGGCACTATTATCTAGCTTCTGACTACCAAAAAGAGCTACAGTTCACGTTACTCACTGTAGCTCCTGATGATATCATAAGAAGGACACTTGCAAGGGTCATCCAGCATTTGTATGATGATGTTAATATCGACATCAAGCTCCCAGTTTTTATTAAAGTTGTACATTGTGGATATACACAATGTTTTTGGGTGCATATGTACGAGGTTGACCATAAGAAGAGATTTCAACGCTCTCATATTAATAAGATACTGAGGCATTGGTTCAAGTATGAGTTCAAGGATTTGGGTTGTTTTGTGACACTGCATCAATGCTTGTTAGTACCTACAGAGTGGTTCACAAATATTCGACCAGGTATTATTATTGTTGGGATGGAATGATCTTTGTTAGTTGTTCCACGTACTTATATTGTAATTTTTGTTCCAATGCTAGTGGTAAAGAGAGAGATAGGAGCGTTGCATCGCCCATGCGATTACCAATGGAAACTGTGGGATCGTTCCCTACTTCGCCTTCACATATTTTGCTCAAGGAGGAGGATTTTGTTAATGATTCCTCAAAGAAGAGGAAGCTTTCTTTCCATTAGGCGTCTTAGAGACATTGTTTTTTTTTTTTGGCATCGGCCATTTGCCTATGGTACTTGGAAACACGTCGGTGCCTTATGCTTGGCCTTTGTGGCTTCATTTTGACTAGGTCTCTTATAGAAATTCTTTTTCTGGTGCTTGGTCTTTGTCTCAATTATGACCCGTTTCAGTATAACATTGTTGTTCCACGTACTTATATTGTGATTTTTGTTCCAATGCACATGGTAAAGAGAGAGGTAGGACTATTGCATCGCCCATGCGATTACCAATGGAAACTATGGGATCATTCTCGGCTTCACCTTCTCTCTCTCTCTCTCTCTCTCTCTCTCTCTCAGAAAGGCTTGCTAGCAACCCCTGTTCAACAAAAAAATTTCATGTCTCCTTAGAGAGATGATGATAAAGTCACATAATCTCTCTCTTTCTTTCTCGATGAGAAAACTACTATGACATTCAAGTGGACAAAGATTTATTATTCTAGTTCACATAGGAGATAAAGAGAATTTCAAACCAAATGATGATATTGAGTTCAGAAGTCATGCAAGTTAGTAGCATGGAGACTTCTCCAGAAGCATACCTCAGTATCCTTCTATAGAAGTATATTTACAATGGTATCTTGTCAATGCGTTCTCTATATGTAATACAACTATGAATGGTAGGTTCATGTATAGGCAATTGGAGAAGGGGATGTTGCAAACTTTGCCAAGGAAATATAGGGATTAGGTATACTTGAAGGAGGAGTAGCTCATATATAAGAATCACCAGATTGAGCATCAGTGGAACAAGGAGGTGTATCGGGGATGTCATATCTTCCTCGACTACGTAAAGTTGTTTCCTCCAACAAGAATTCATTATACCAAAAATAGTTGAAGATTAAAAGGTGCAAGAGACATAAGGATCCAGATTATTGGTAAGTAATTCCACATGTATTCTTTAGAATATGTCATACTTTTATGTCTTCTTCAAAAGAGAATATGGTTGATCATAGGAAAGTGATATCTGCAATGCATTTGTTCTCGTAGGAAATTGATACCTACAGTGCATTTGTTCTTGTAACTCATTCTTTGGTAAGGAGTTAGGGTGAAGCCACAATTTCTAAAATGTTTTGATGATATTGATTAGCCACACTTTAGTCCTACAATGATACTATTTGTGGATGATAGCATAAAGAAGATGTAATGTAACCCATCTAACTCCTTTACATATCCATTTACATTTCAAGAAATCCCATGGATAGCATCCTCTTCAAATAGATGCTTCCCTATTTTAACTGAGGAAAATCCCTTGAATACCATCCTCTTGAAATACATGCTTTCATGTTTGAGTGAGCTAGTAAGTTTTCACGAGGGAGTCTAGGAGTTTGTTAGAGAACACCCATTTCACCCTCCTGCAATGGAGCTAGATTGATATTTAATGTTTGCAATAAATATGTTCATTTGCTTTGCATATAGTAGTTCACTAACTTGTAAATGCATTTGTAGATTTAGATTTTTTTTTTGGTAGTTTTTATAGTAAGTTTATGCAGTATAATGTGAAACATATTAGTATATTAAAATATTTGATTGTTGAAGTTTGGAGTTTAAAATGAAGAATTCTTGAAAGGAATAACAACTACAAGTAATGAAGTAATACAGAGCTATATTTTACGGAGATTGTGAAGCAAGTGTTTGCAAGGGTATATTGTAAATGAATGCATAACTTCAATCTATATGTAAGCCTAATCAAATGAAGAAGAGAGTACAGTAGTTTATTATCGTCTACGAAAGGCCAAATTATGACCCATGGGACCTTTCTAAATATACAAAGATTCTCCTTCCCCATGGTAGGAAAGGGTAGGTATGGTGAAAGAACAATCTATGAAGCGCGTTCTCCCAAAAGTGTAACATGTGGGTGTGATGAGAGCCCTTAACTTCGATATAGGAGTAGTGGTCAGAAACTAGTGAAGTGGCCTCTGTAAAGGGATATCAAAGTCAGCCCGTATGTGTGCATATGCTGGGCATATCATAATCATGTGTTCCTCTAATTCTACACTTTGTAGTCCACATAGCTTGTGTAACCTTGTCTCTCTTGCCCATCCACTCCATGCACCGGTCTAAATCAATAAAGTGTGTGATCAAGTTCGAAGTCGTGCAATACTCCATCTAAATACCAATGAGCGGGTTGGCTATGTATGGCTGCATGTGTGCCTCTACGTGCATGTAGGATTTCCAACATGAAGGATAGATATGCATACTGTAATAAGCAAGTTTGCCATTTGCTCCCTTGCTTTAATGTTTTGCTTAATACGCTTGTAAGAGGTCTGATTGAAATGTGTCCATGTATATATCTTTGGATGCCATATCTAGATATCTATCCATTCCCCACCCTTTAAACCATTTTTGCTTATCCAGCACCCATCCTAATGAAAGCACTTTACTTTTTGACGTTTTCTATAGGTGTGTGCTAGCATCCCATGCTCGTTTGGGGAGCCTACTATCATCCATTTGACGTACTCAGGTGGCATATCTTAGCACTCGGATCATAGCATGTACCTCAACTAGCCAATGGCCAGTTTCCAAAAGCATAAGTACATATGGTGTGGTGCTTAAGTGTATCTGGTTTTGCTTATGTGTGCACAATAGAAGTACTAATACATCATGATGGAATTATAACATATATACAAATAATTGAGAGAGGGCAGATGTGAATGCATAGGGAGTGTGATATCACTTGTGTATGTGTAATTCAACCACTAACATTGTGATAATATTATAGAAAATAATCACACAAGCTTAATGTAGTGATGTAAAGCAATGAAGGAGAGAGAACTACTAATGTGTTAGAGAGAGAGAGAGAGAGAGAGAGAGAGAGAGAGAGAGAGAGAGAGAGAGAGAGAGGGTGTTATTGAGGGGGAGGAGGAGAGGGAGATCCATGTTGTGGGTCTCCAAGAGAGAGAGAGAGAGAGAGAGAGAGAGAGAGAGAGAGAGAGGAGAATGAATTGTGGTTCTAGTGAGGAGGAGAAGAGTAAGATGTGGTGGTGTAGTGGTGGTAATGTTATTGAAGGGGAGTGAGATGTCAGTGGTTGGTCCCCAACATATGAGGAGAGAGAGAGAGAGGAGAATTGGTTGTGGCTCTAATGAGGAGGGGTAGAGTAACATGTGGTGGTGGTGGTAGCGATGGCGATGGCGGCAATGGAGGAGCAGCATTGGTGCTTGATATATGCCCAAAAGAAAAGAGGACCAAGTGGACTATGTGGAATATAACTTGAGGTTGCCAAAAAAAGCTGACTCAAAAGCTCACTCCAAAAGCTCGCTGCTTGCATGCACTCCAACTTGAGTAGCCATTGGGGATTGATTTGGGGATTTCCATAGCCCAAATTGGTTACATTTGGATAGCCATTGGTGCATTGAATTAAAGTAGAATAGCTTGGTTTTGGATGCTTGAGAAGAGGTTTTGGTACATGCTTTTGATATATGCAAGCACAAAGCTTGCTTAAGTAAGGGGTAGCTTGGCATTTGGAAACAGAGGACCTACATGTCAAAAGCACAGGGCTTAGTCAAGCAAGAGATTTGCTTACAAGTAGAGGGACTACTTGTGTTTGTAACTAAGAAAAGAAAAGAGAAATAGAGACTTGATAGCTCATTGAGATAGTGGTGTTCATGGACTGTGCTACTTAATTTGAATGCTCCAAAGGCTGTGTATGATGAAAAAGACCTTCGATTAATTTTGAGATGCTAGGCTATTCTTCTATCCCTATCACATTTATTGGTTTTCTGAACGCTATAGGACATCTATTTTATCACCAAAACACATCTCTACAACCTTTGGATTAAGATTAATTTTGTTAGAACCATTGTTGCACTACAAAAATCAGATATTTATATTTTGGAGGGCATTTTGCTTGATATTAATAATCAAGAAATTCCCCAAAAAGAGCCAAAGGATTGGTATAACTGAAGAGAGTTGGGGCTATTTTGATATTGTGTTTACCATTGTGGTGAGCACTTAGTTTTGTAGTTTTTGGTCTTGCAATTGACTGTATTTTAGTTGCTTCTTGTACACTTCTTGTCTTAGTTTTGGGCTATTGATGCTATTTTAACTATTGTTTGGCTTTGTGGGGGGACAATTGTATTGTAGTTAGTTGGTCTCTTTTGAGCTTGCAATTGGGTATACCTTAGCCTTTTGGTATATAGGACATACTGTAGCTATTATAGTTCTTCATCCACTTCTAAAGATGCATTATTTAGTATTGAAAATTGGATGGGACCAAATTTTCTTATTGAAAAGAGAAAATCTATCATCTATTGGTCAAAGGAAGTTACAGGTAAAGCTAATCAAATACAATGGTCTTAATCTTGAAAGCATGAATGCAGATATATGGGAAAAGATAGATGAGTTGGCATGTTCCATTATCATGTTTACACTCTCAAAGTCCATGTATCTTAATGTAGAAGACATGACAAGTGGTGTGTATGGCATATGGAAAAAAAATTGTAACAAGAAAGAAAGTGCTACTTCACAAATTTTTTTGATTGAAGAAACTTATTCATCTCCACATGGAGGAATTTCATGTCTAACCATGTCAATGAGTCTAATACCATTTTCAGCCAATTGATATAGCTAAATATTATTTTTCATAATTGAGTTACTGCTATTTTCCTATTGCTCATCTTGCTTGAGAGTTGGGCACTTTCAAGGTAGCCATTAGTAACTTTGTACTTACAAGTGCTAATGTTGAGAGCAGCTTTGCTTAAGTGAGGAGGCGAATGAAAAGGACAATGTAGGGCCAAAGGGATGTAATGTATTCATTGTGGGCGGAAGGTCAAATGCCAAGGGAAACTCTCATAAGAGAAGCAGGTTAAGGAGTAAGTCTCGAAGCAAGAAGGATGTGGAATGCTTTTTTTGTAACAAAATACGACATATAAAGAAGGATTGCTACAAGTGGAAGAACAAGCAAAAGGGGAAAAGGAAAAATGAAGATGATGGCAAAAAGGAAGGCAAAGGTAGAGAAGATTAATGCATGTAGAATTGATGATGGAGATATCATGTATGTATCCTCTTCTAGTGATGCATTCTTGGGTGGCATAGATAATGGTATGTCATAGAATAGTCTTTTGGATTCTAGAGCATCATTCATATCACTTTGCCCAAATAGTTCCTGGCATTTTAGAAGTTATTGGCATTTTTAGAGAATCGATCAAGCAAAAAGCTTAAGTGACAATGGTGGTGAATACATTTCTCATCCACACTCTCTATTCTCCATAATCTCTTGGAAAAGGCACGAATTCAAGGTAGGATTTCTTCTTTTTTCATACTAGACTACTTACTCATGAGAGCTATACTTTGAGTATGAAAGTGTGTTTGTATATGAGCTTAAGAAAAGAAGGGGAAATGACAATATAAGCTATTTTGCACTATTCTAGGCTTGATGTTAGTGTAGATAGTATGCAAGTAAGGAAAAAAAAAAGGAAAGGGAAATAGAGAAAAACTATGGTTTAATGTTTGCTTTGTTTTATTTAATGTTTGCTCTCTTTAATGTAGATTATTAATCACCACTTTTAGCTTCCTTTAAGTTTTTTTTTTGGGGGGGGGGGGGATTAGAGATCAAGAGAGAGGGATGCGAAATTTAGGCTAAACCATAAACTTGCTCATAGATCACACGTACTAGTCAAGGGGGACTTGGGGTGCAAAGGTATCAAGGGGATACACCTTTGATGTTGATGTCTTCATCGAGCCTATGCCAAGTATGCCAAGTATGCCACATGACTTATTTCTTTTAAATCTATGTGTCTCATGTTAAGTAATACATAAAGTAATTTTTTAAAGGTTAATTAGAAGTCAAAATCTAGGATTAACATTGCCTAACAACTCTTAATATAGTTATAAATGTTTAAATGATTATATCTTTAAATTTTTTAAATCAAGATTAGGATGAAGATTGAAAATAGTATAAAGATTGTGATTTAATTAATTTCAAAAGTATCTAAATAGAATTAATACTAGAAACATAAGTCAAAAAGATTGAAAGTTCTTAAATAGGATTGACTTTAAAATTGCTTTTGACTAGGATTAGAATTAAGATAGTTAGGCCGACTACTAGGCAATGTATAAAAAAAAATATGACTAGGCTTCTTCAAGCTATGCATGCATATCCAGAATTCCTATTTCACACAAACTTAAAATTACAGTAAACTTAAGCTTAACAGTGTCATAAAATCAAAGGCTTGGGGTAACATGCTTACTAAACATTTCCTACTATGACTCAAATATGTCAACTTCATCAAGTTTGGATGAGGCTCAAAATAGTATATCAAATGAGCTAGTGCAAGATAGCTATTAGATGCCAACATCACATCATCTGCGAGTGTGTACAATGTTATTGAACCTTTGATGCCTTCTAGTCACATCAACTCATGCAAGAAGATAAATCATATTCAGTGTGAGTCATGAATCTATCCACTATATAAGTATTATGGATATTTAATGAATGATAATACCAAAACATTTATGAACCATAGGAGTTTTCAGACAAAGCCAAGGTTTATCATAGTGAGGCACATTTGAAGATGCCAGGTTTGTGCCACAAGCAAAGATGATGAGTCATTCCCAAATGCTCGAAGAGGATAGCCCACTGGATGAGGCATCTAATAGAGGGGCCAAGAATAGCCCCTCAAGGTAGAGATGGATCCAACAAAGATGGATGAAATGATAGATGATCTTGTTGACGATGATGAACCCTTTTTATTGATGCCTTAAAGAAGGAGGAAAATACAACACTCTATAAGGGGTTTTAAAAAAATGGCTAAAGACATGTTTATAATTGTTTTAACTTGCAATCTCCTTGTGAATGAAGTAGTGTCAATGTGATAGCCCTATTTGGGCACACAATTCAATATTTGTGGCATATGCAATCTTGGATGCTTGACCTACATTGAAGCATGAGGTCTCCTATGGAAGGTTCCCTCTCATGGTAGCATGAAACCAAGGGGTTCTTATTAGTTTTTGGTAATATTCACAACTAGACCTATTATTGAGAAGAAATCTATATGAATATGATGTAGTGAGCATGCCTTGCACCAAAATGGAAAGAAGATCAATCAAAGAAGAAGCAAGACAATGAATACTTTTGGGAGCTTGAGAGTACAACCAAGGCCAATGCCTTAAAGCAAGGCAGCTTTTTTTAAATAGATATGGCTCTTAAGAAGCAAGTTTGACAATGTAAATATCTATGGCTCTTAAGAAGCAGATCTAACAATGTGAATATCTATATTAATATAATGACTATTTGGAAAGGTATGTCTTTCTAATTTTATGTACATAGCATTAAACATTTTTAATATGTCAAATAATGTGCATAGCATGCTATGCTCAGAAAACTAAAGAATATTCATTTACGAATGCGAAGTGGGTGAGTGAATTTTCCCAACAAAATTGCTCTAAGGCTACGTGGACTTGGTCGGTCGAGTGCCTTTCAACTATGGAAAATAGGTCAAAGCTAATCAATGAACTTTCTAAGGTCTAATCTTAGAACTTAACTAAGCACTTTCTCCATTGTTAGATTGTAGGCATTTTAGCAAACACCAAGATTAGTTCTCAACAAGAGCAAGCCAATCTTGGTTATGGGGATGCAGGTGAGATGGACAATTTCCTATGGGATCCACAAGCTAGGAAGGTCATCCATAATCATGATGGTGTTTTCCATGAAGATAAGATGCATAAGAAACTTGAGCAAGTAGTTGAGGTATGTCAAATGATGTCTCAAGAGGAGCCTCGTGTTACCATACAACCAAATAGAGAGCTTGCAAAGCTAATGTCCTAATGGCCCATGACCATGATGTTGGACAAGATGTACATGCCCCATAGCATGTTTTGAGATGGTGTACTAGAAATAGACATTAGCTTGATCAGTTTGAGCCCTCCACGGACTATGTTATGGTGACAAATTCTGGTGAGCCCCTTGCTTATAAGGAGGCCATGCGTAGAGGTGATAGTCACTCTTAGGAGAGGGCCATGAAGTTAGAGTATGAATCATTGTAAAAAAACTATACATGGGATTTGGTTCATTTCCCAATGGGAAACATGCATTACCACACAAAATGGGTATACAAGTGGAAGAGTACCTCTACATGTGCCAAGCCAGCATATAAGGCCAGATTGGTTGCTAAGAGTTTTAAGCACGAGCATGGTGTTGATTTTGATGAGATCTTTTCTTTTGTAGTCAAGATGACTACCCTAAGCTTAGTGTTGTCCTTACTTGCTCACTTGGATCTGGATCTCTAATGAATGGATATTAAGATTGCTTTCTTATATGGGGACTTGCATGATGAGATTTATATGTAGTAGCCTAATGGATTTGAAGAAAAGGGCAAGGAACACCTAGTGTGTAGGCTGAGAATGAACCTTTATGGTCTTAAGCAGACACCTAGGGAATGGTATCATAAGTTTGATACATTTATGCAGTTGAAATCTTACTGTCTTAGTGATATGGATCTATGTCTCTACATGAAGAAGGCTCTTGATGGAAATCTTATTATCTTTGTACTTTAGGTAAATGGTATGTTGATTGCTGGGAGAGCTCATGATGAGTTGGATGCTTTGAAAACTAAACTCAAGAAGATCTTCGAGATGAAGGATATGGGACAAGCCTCACATATTCTTGGGATGCACATCATACGCAATTGCTTTCGAGGGCTTCTTTACTTTTCACAAAGGGAGTACATACAAAAGGTCCTTGAGTGCTTTCATATGCAGCATGTTAAGCCTATTGGTTGTCTTTTGCTTCCCCATGTGAAGATCAATAAGACAAATTGTCCCCAGTCAAATGGGCAAAAGGTCAAGATGACCAAGATTCCTTATGCATATGTAGTGGGCACTTTGACGTATGCCATGATATCCACTCACCATGACCTAGCATTTGCAGTGGGACTGGCACACAATATGACTATACCAAGGCAAAGACATTGGGACACTGTGAAGGGTATCATGAGGTACCTAAAAGACAACTACGAACATGTGAATTCGCTATGGTAGTTAGGATACTATAGTCATAGGTTACATTAACTCTGACTATATAGGACACACAAATAGCAAGAAGTCCATCTTTGGGTATCTCTTAACTTTTTCTAGAGGTGATATTTTGTAGATGTCCAAGGTGCACAAGGATTTGTTATAGGTTCTTAAGACCCTTCAGACTTTAATAAAGGAATAGACTCATAGCTTTCTGATTCACCCCTAGCCACTTAAGTACTCTTGGATATTTAACAGTAACACTAAAGCACTGTAAGGACAAATGCAAGACCTTATCTACTACTCAGTAAAGCATGTTGTAGTCATTTAGGCTTGCAAGGAGGCCTTATCTTTAGGTTGTTTGGTGGTAGACATTAGTATTACTGTGTGGTGCGCAGATCGGACGCAGGTAGCTCACGTAGTGAATTCCCAAAGGTCCCCAAGAACAAAGCACTCTACTTTTTAGCACAAAAACCAATGTAAAAACAAGCACGACATGAGACAAGAGACAAATTGGGTTGAATCTCCCCCATGCCTTGTGTGAGCGCTTCACAAAGCATGTATTTAATGTATATTTCCAATCTTTATGCTCAAAAATAGCCCAATTACAAAAATATACAAGCTTTTAGCTTTTGAGTTTGCTTTCTACCAAAAATAGGAAAATAAAGCTAATGGACGGTGCCCAAAGAGTCTGGCACGCCCAATCTCAATGTCCAAATAAAAATAACATATCCAGGCGCATAAGCGCATACAAAATAATATTAAATAATCAATGTCTCTATAGACATAATCAAAATATAGGCGTGGCGCCTATCAAAATATAGTCCAAAGGTCGAAAACCCGCTAGACTCCAATGCTTTCCTCCGCCACTGCTGCTATCTCTACACATCAACTGAAGCATTCACAATCGTTAGTAAAATAACACAATTAAACCGACAAAAGTGAATACCTAGCAGTCTTCAGCTACATAAATAAATCAACTGGTTAGAAATAAATCCTAACCTTAATTTATTACGAGTGCGCACTCTAAACTCATAAACGTTTATTAATTTAATATGCATTTTGCGGAATCACCCGCTATGGAATCACCCATGTACACACTAAATTAATGAAACGCCCGAAAAGGACAGGCGTCCCCATCAACTTCTCGCACAAAGAATCCTCTTTGCGTATGAGCCCTGGTCATCTAAGTTTACGGAATCCACCGTAAAACCTCACGGAATCCACCGTGGAATATGCCTCCTGGCATCATACCCCCGGGGTGGGATAGCAATTGACCTCAATTGCTATTAGCTCAATGTGGAGCTAACAGAGTGGGGAAAGCATTTAGGTCTCTAGCGTGCATCCATTGTGCTTCTTCTACAGGATGGTTCTTAAATTTCACGAGATATCTAGAGTACCTTCGGCCAGTTCTAGTGGTCATGTAATCAGTGTCTATGATGGCTTCTGGTTCAAGGATTTCAGTCTCTTCTTCTAGTAAAGGTGGGTTTTCATATACAGGGTGGATAGGTAATTGTCCTCTAAATGGTCTCAATAAACTAATATGAAATGTATTATGAATTTTCCAATGGGATGGCAATTCTAACTTGAATGCATTGTCATTAATCTTATGAATGATTCTAAATGGTCCGTAGAATCTAGGGGCTAATTTAACAACTGGATGTCTATCTACACTTTGCAGTCTACGCTTTTCTATTCTAAGCCAAACATAATCATCAACTTTGAAATTCATGGCTTGTCTTTTCTTGTTGGCTTGTTTGGTATATGATTGTTGGGCTTTAGCAATCATATCCTTGACCTCATCAAAAATAGTGTTATGCATAACAGCAATATCATCGGCACTTTGTATTCTATTAGACAAAGATGCAACAGGTGTAGATAATCTATGTCCATAAATAACTTCAAAAGGTGCTTTCTTTGTAGATGTGTGCGGTGTATTGTTATATGCAAATTGTAATAAATGTAAATGAGTATCCCATGTCTGAGGTTTAGAGATAGTGTATGCACGTAAAAGATCTAAAATAGTGCTATTTGTGGCTTTTGTTTGTCCATTTGTTTCTGGATGAAATGCAGATGAAAAATCAATCTTTGTGCCTAGATTTGAAAACAGTGTAATCTAGAAATTATTACAAAATCTAGAATCTCTATCTGAAATAATCACTTTCGGCAATCCATGGTTAGTAAAAACAGTTTTCAAAAATAACTGTGCTGCTTGTGATGCTGTTAAAGTTTTCTTACATGCAATGAAATATGCTTGCTTACTAAATCTATCTACAATTGTCCAAATCATGTCATGATTAGATTTAGTATTTGGTAAGCCAGTAATGAAATCCATAGATATATGTTCCCAAGGTTTAGATGGAATAGATAAAGGCATTAATAACCCATACTGTTTACCATGATGTCTTTTTATTCTTTGACAAATCAGACATTCAGAAACAAAATTAGACACATCTGCATCCATATGCGGCCAATAAAAATCTTCAGTTAACATGCGTAATGTAGAAATGATACCTCTATGACCTTGATATGGGGGACAATGAATTTCATTCAAAACAAATGATCGGAATGGAATAGTAACACACAGTCTCTTTTCAAAGAACATGAATCCATCATTATACGACAATGAATCAATAGGAATGAAATTATTTTGAACTAATTTTTGCTAATCAGAATGAAAAGTAATATCCTGGTGATATGTGTCTTTCATAGCAATCAAAGAATCAAAAGATATGATAGAAATGTTATGAATTGCAGGTCTTCTACTCAATGCATCAGCAACTACATTTTCTTTTCCAGGTTGGTATTGAATGATAGGATGAAAACTTTGAATGAATGAAGCCCATTTGATATGGCGGTCAGAAATTTGGGGTTGGCTAAGTAGATGTCTAATGCTTTGCTGGTCAGTCTTTATCATGAATTCTGAACCCATTAAATAATGCTTCCATTGTTTCAATGCTTGGACAACTGCTAAGAGTTCCTTGTCATAGGTGGAATATTTGAGCTCAGAGGGTTTCAGCTTAGAACTAGAATATGCTATTGGATGGTTATCTTGCATTAGCACGGCTCCTATTCCTGATCCGCTAGCATCAGTCACAACTAAAAAGAATGGTCTGTTAAAGTCAGGCAATTGTAGGACAGGGGCATTGGTCAATGCACGTTTAAGTAATTCAAAGGATTTCTGCTGGTTTTCAGTCCATTGATAAACAATGCCTTTCTTAAGAAGTTTGGTCAATGGTAAAGCAAGTAATGAGAAATTACGTACAAACTTCCTATAGAAACTAGCAAGACCAAGGAATGAGCGTAATTCATGTACATTTTTAGGAATAGGCCAATGCAATATTGCGTCAATTTTCTTAGGATCAACTTTTATTCCTTCTTTTGATACAATATGACCTAGATATTCTATTTCTGTCTTAAAGAATTCACTCTTGTCAGGATTTGCAAACAATTGATTTTCTTTCAGTAATTGAAAAACTAATGATAAATGCTCATAATGCTCTTTTTCACTTTGACTGAATACTAAAATATCATCAAAGAAAACAATCACACAATATTGATATTTTAGAAAAATACGATTCATCATTCTACTGAAAGTGGCAGGTGCATTAGTTAATCCGAATGGCATAACTAAGAATTCGTAATGGCCAAACTGTGTCCTGAATGCAGTCTTAAATATGTCGGATCTATCTAGCCTCACCTGATGATATCCAGATTTAAGGTCAATTTTACTAAATATAGAAGATCCTTGCAGTTTGTCCATAAGGTCATCAACTCTAGGTATAGGATACCTATTCTTTACAGTGATCTTGTTTAATGCTCGGTAGTCAATACACATCCGATAAGTATTATTCTTTTTCTTGACTAAGAGCACAGGTGCACCGAATGGAGAACTGCTAGGTCGAATTAAACCTCTATTTAGTAATTCTTCTACTTGAGTCTGGATTTCTTTTTGCTGTATTTGATTGTGCCTATATGGGGCTTTGCAAGGTGGTTGTGTGCCAGGTATTAGGTCAATCTTATGGTCTTCTGGACGTGATGGAGGTAAACCTGGTGGTAGGTCTTCTGCAAAACAATCCTTAAAATATGCGAGAAATTCCTTATGCCTAGGGTGCATATGATTTTCCTTTGCGTGCAATTCATTCACCCAAATAAGATATGATTTAGTATTCTTGCGTAGTGCACGTTTTGCTTGAGTATGAGAAAGCAATGGAAACATATGAGATGCATGCATACCAAATAAGGTAATAGATTTTCCCTGAAAATTTATATTCATTGTGTGTGTGGAATAATCTATATTGGGATTATGTTGGTGTCTCCATGGCATTCCTAGAATAATGTCGCTAGACTGTAATGGGACAACTAAGAAATTTCTTCTTTCAATATATGGACCAATTTGAATTTCTAAATCTTGAACTTCTTGTGTGCCATTGTACCTAGTGCCTAAAAATGCAGCTTTTATGCGATAATGCGTAGGTACTGTATGCAATTTCAATTCCTTTACCAATTTTGCTGAAATAAAATCATGCGTACTACCGTCATCATGCAAGATAGTTCTTTCTTTTCCATGCACCATACATTTCATAGTCAACAATGAATGTAAAGTAGGCATACCTGGTAAAGTGTCGGAAGTAGTAGTAGGATCATCTTCTTCTTCAGTGAAATCCGGCATATCCTCATGCTCGTCCTCGTCCATAGCTCCAAGGTAGTTGATATGTGCTGATGGCTTCTTTGAATGACAATTTGCTGCGAGATGGCCTGGCTGGTGACACTTATAGCATACGATAGGCTTGGCTTTGGTCACATTATTTGCAATGGCTGGGAGTCTGGGTATATTTGGATTTGCTTGTTGGATAGGCTTAGGTTTTGGATTGACAGTGGATGGTAATGCGGGTGGTTTAGGCCAATTCTTGCGGAAAGATGGTGATGAAAAACGACCTGGATTAAACCTTCTGAAATTTGAATTGAATTGTTTAGATCCATAATTACCGTTTGCTTGGAATGGCTGTGGTCGTCGATCTCTTCCGCGTAACTTATCTTCAGTGTCGTGAGCTAAGGAGATAGCATCTTCAAGGGTAGCAGGCTTGAACATATTCACCTCAGCGTAGTAATGTCCAAGAAGTCCAGACATATACTTCCGCTTATGTGTCGTCTCTGGTACGTCTTCAAGCATGCGTAGCTGTAAGAGTGCATTCCAAAAACGCTCTGTATACTGTGGAATAGGCTCACGATTGCGCTGTTGAAGTAAATCCCATTGCTTGATTGCCTTCTCATGAAATTGCGGTGGAAGGAAATTTTGCATGAACTTCTTCTTGAAATCTTCCCATGTAGTAGGACATTCTATGCTCTTGCGGACGACAGTCCACCAAAGTGAGGCTCTATCTATCAGATGATTAGTAACACACTTGATTTTATCTTTCTCAGGATAAGTTTCCTCATGGAAATAGTCATCAAACTGGCTAATGAATGATAAAACAGTCTTTCCTTCTCTTATGCCATTGAAAGTGCGAAACTTGAAACTTCGTTTACTTATCTTGGATTCCTTGCGAATGGTTTGTGCTTCAAGAGTGGCGTCGATGGTACGGCGTATCAAATCTTCAGCTTGAGGTTCTTCTTTATTAGTGGACGCTCCTTGTAGCTTTGTTAATTGCGCTTGCAAGACTTGCCTAGCTCTTCGCTCTTCGTCCAATTGTAACATGATAAGATCCAGCTTTTGTTCCATGGTAGGCTCGGGTAGGTCGTCTTCAGCCATAGGATCATCCATATGTGGGGTAGTCATCCTGTAAAACTCAACAAACCTTTCTCACTCAAAATCAGTTAGCGGGATGAGCGTAGCTCAAATTTGGGGTTACAAGGCTATGTATTTTTGGGTATTTTCTTCTTCAATTTTCAGAAATTCTGAAATATTTCTGTCTCCGTTTGCTGAAAGTACTTCAACGAACTTGCAGATAGGTAAAACAGCTTGCTGCGAACAACTTTCTAGTTCTGAGTTTTTGCAAACGAACAAGTCTTCTAGGAGTTTCGAGCGTTAGTCAGTTCTGATTTAGTCTGACTTGCAGAGTTGCAGACTTAACAGACTTGCAGGGTTGTTGACTTGCTGGACTTAGTCGATTTGCAGAACTTGCAGGACTTGATTAGTGTCGACTTGCGAAACTTGTCTTCTGGAGTGCGTGACCGAGAGTTTGCAGACTTGTCTGCCCAGTAGAACTTGCAGAGTAGCTTAATGACTAAAGCTTAATAAATTAAGCTTAAGCTAATAAGCTTAAGAAGGCGCCGTTTTTTTCTGATCGTGGGGGGGGGGGGCCGTTTTTGATTCCGTGCGATTTTCGGGATGCTCCTCCTCTTGCCTCGATTCGACGTTTTGAAGCTAATAAGCTTCTTAAGCTTAAAACTAAGCTTTTTTTAATGAAGAAATAGATATGGCTCTTACTGGTTTATCACGACTTGTTCATGAAGATGAGGGAGTGGTCCTCCGCCGACAGAGAGTGGTCCTTCGCGATCTGAGAGTGGAAACAGGGGTTCTTGATCGCCAGAAGTCTGCCTGTATCGACGGTTCGCGACGAGATTGACTGTAGAGGTCGTTTGTTCCTGGAGCTCCGCCTTCGCCCGAGATTGGTAGCGATTGGAAGCCCTTGATCTCTGCTCCGCTCTGATACCACTGGTGCGCAGATCGGACGCAGGTAGCTCACGTAGTGAATTCCCAAAGGTCCCCAAGAACAAAGCACTCTACTTTTTAGCACAAAAACCAATGTAAAAACAAGCACGACATGAGACAAGAGACAAATTGGGTTGAATCTCCCCCATGCCTTGTGTGAGCGCTTCACAAAGCATGTATTTAATGTATATTTCCAATCTTTATGCTCAAAAATAGCCCAATTACAAAAATATACAAGCTTTTAGCTTTTGAGTTTGCTTTCTACCAAAAATAGGAAAATAAAGCTAATGGACGGTGCCCAAAGAGTCTGGCACGCCCAATCTCAATGTCCAAATAAAAATAACATATCCAGGCGCATAAGCGCATACAAAATAATATTAAATAATCAATGTCTCTATAGACATAATCAAAATATAGGCGTGGCGCCTATCAAAATATAGTCCAAAGGTCGAAAACCCGCTAGACTCCAATGCTTTCCTCCGCCACTGCTGCTATCTCTACACATCAACTGAAGCATTCACAATCGTTAGTAAAATAACACAATTAAACCGACAAAAGTGAATACCTAGCAGTCTTCAGCTACATAAATAAATCAACTGGTTAGAAATAAATCCTAACCTTAATTTATTACGAGTGCGCACTCTAAACTCATAAACGTTTATTAATTTAATATGCATTTTGCGGAATCACCCGCTATGGAATCACCCATGTACACACTAAATTAATGAAACGCCCGAAAAGGACAGGCGTCCCCATCAACTTCTCGCACAAAGAATCCTCTTTGCGTATGAGCCCCGGTCATCTAAGTTTACGGAATCCACCGTAAAACCTCACGGAATCCACCGTGGAATATGCCTCCTGGCATCACTGTGTCTCCTATACTACACTCAAATTCTATGAGTGCTATTCAATTGGCCAAGAATCCAGTCTTCCACAAGAAGACAAAGCACATTGAGGTGTGCTATCACTTCATTAAGGAGGTGCTAGAGAACAAGTCTATTCAACTTGCCAAGATCTCAATTGATGACATATCTACTCACTAAATATCACCCAATGGAATGTTTTACCTTTCTTAGAAATATGATGGCATAGAATGAGATAATATCTATTCCTCATCCTTTTGAACTTTATGTAGCTTTGTACTTTGTCACTTTTTCTTGTTCTCTTCTTACTAGAAGCAGGGGTAAAGGCACATGTGCCTTTGCCACCTTATATTTACTTTACACACTATGACCACACACCTATACACTGCAAGTAGCACACACCTATCATTGTCACTTTATTCTTTAATATTTCAATGACTATTGAATTAAGGGAAGGTCGATCACACATTATGACTATTGGAGTTCCCACATACAACGTCTCTCTCTCTCTTGCTCTCCTACTCCATCCACGAGCTCTTGCTTCTGCTTATGTGCTTCCATTCGAGCTCTACCTTTCAAAGGGAGTAGCATAGAGGTCTCTTGAAGCATAGTCATGAAAATTAATCTCTCTCTCTCTCTCTCTCTCTCTCTCTCTCTCTATATATATATATATATATATATATATATATATATATATATATATATATATATATAGCGATTGCGAGTTAAAGGCTGCATGTGCCTAACTGTCTAGATTTACTTATATACAAACCTGCACACATATACAATGCAGGTGGCCAACACCCATCATTGTCCTTTTATTCTTTATTCTTTTAGTGACAAGCAGAATAAGGGAAGGAAAGTCACACATTGTGACTGTTGGAGTTCCCACACATTGGTATGTCTCTTATTGCTTGAACCTCCATAGCTCTTGTTCTCTTCTTGTTGCTTCTACTTGTGCTTCCGCCTTCCACTTCACCTTTTAACTAGTATCATAGTGGGCATTTGAGGATCTTCATCATCACTTGATTTAGCTCAGGAAGAGAGCTTGATTTATAGCTTTCATGGTAGCTCCATTTCAGTCCATTTGAGGTATGCATTGATTTTCCTACCTTTAACACTTATTCCATGTTGTTTGGGGAGTTTCACAAGGCTTAGTTGAGCCTCGTTAAGTGCTTACTGAGCTGAAAAGCAATCATTCTATTCATTTTGAGTGCATATAGAGCATGTTGTAGAAGTCACAGATAGTTATGATAGCATGACAATACTTATGTATTTTGGCCATAACTTTTGCATACAATATTAACTTGAGGTGTCCTATAGGGCTAGCAACAAAGAGTGCAATAAGAACTACATATTTGAGTACTCATAAAGTTGATTTTGTGCATTTATTAGTTCTCTATTTAACATACAACAAAATATTTTTGATTTGGACAGGAAGCTTACAAGTTACAAAGCTTTATGTACTATATGCCTACATGCTATTTGGTCCTTCCATATGTCTAAATTGATGCTTGGGATTGATGTTTATGCCCATACATGTTTATGGTGACCTTTAAAACTCGGATTTGATCTCCATTGTATGTATTTGGATGTTAGCCATTTGCTTCAATGATTCTTCACTTGCAAGTTGAAGACATATGAGATGTATTTTCTCCCACATATATCATTGATGTGCTTGTGCTTTGCAGATGTTATATGCTTGATGCGTTGAGGCTTTTGTCCTAGATTTACTTCCTGTGTGGGAGACATTTGTTTTTTCTTTACAAAGCTTGATTCTTTAGAGACAATGGGAATCTCTTGCTCATGTGCATGCTTAGTTGATACAAGCATGCATTGTTCTTGCAAGTATTGACTCATGTGGACTGATCTAGTTTTGAGCATTTGGATAACTGTTACCTATCATTGCCAATGGTTGTTAGTGGTGGGGATGTTTAACATGTGTTGGTTGTATGCATCTATGTATCTGACACTCCATATGCAATGGTATGTGGTTACTATACTACTAGTTGCAAATATCTATACATCTCAAATTGCTACTTGGATATTCTTAGTAGTGGGAGCTTACTCCATTGGTCATTTTCCTATTGTTTTATGGTCATTTACTACAATTTTATGAATAACAATGCTGAATATTATTTATGAGTAGTTTCTTTGAGTACATATGCATTTGTTGAGCGCTCTATTGCAAACTATTTGTGGAAAGCCATATACCCTTTTGTTTCCCATCTCTTACCCACCTTTTGGCTTAGATTTAGGGTTGTTTTGCTATAATTATAACAGCTCATACTCTTATACTTTGCAATCACTGTAGAAGGTACTTCTCATGCATAAGGTTTGTGCCTCTAGGAAAATATAGCATGTCAACTTATGAATACTCCTCAATGTTACCATCGGTAATGAAGGCTACACTATACAATTTACACATTCTATGTTCACACAAGCTTATAGTCTTAGCGTAGTGAATGCAATGCTACTGTCAATGACATTGGCTTGTTAATATGCATATTTGCATTAACTAGATTGTATCTTATAGATATATTCTAGTATGGCTACTTTCTACTTAGATATTGTAGCCTCTCTATTGTTAGATGTTAGCAACTATTCCCCTCTCTTTATCAATATACTTTTGTCTATTTAAAGTAACTTAACCAAGCCTAGTAACCATATTGATGCTACCTTGGTACTTAGATCTCACCCTTTGTCTATGCCTATGTACCATGCCTCTAGTGCATACTACCCAATTCACATTTCAACCCTATCCCTGATGTTTCAATAATATTTGCATCAATGGTGACCTAACATCCTTTTCTTTCTTTACACATGGATCATAGCAAGGTAACATAAGCTTGTTTGAGTAACATGGATTACAATTGGGGGCTATTGTTGATACCTCTGACACATGATACATTTTTTAGTTCTTATAATTGTCTACATGTATGGATTGCAAGTGTCATACAATCCTCCTCTCTCCCATGCTATTGTTTTATTGCCACATGAAAACTAAAAGGAGAAAACACTTGTGGTGGAAAGTATCTTGCATCATTCTAGTAACTTGCTAGTTGATTTGTAACCTTTCCTTCTTTGTTAATCCATTAGCTTCCTATATTTGAGAGTTATCCCGATTAATTAGTGCAAATATTTTTTTGCTTTGTCGTAACACATGCACATGCATGCACATGTGCGCGCGCGCGTGCGCGCGCGCACACACACACACACACACACACACACACACACACACACACACACACACACACACACACACACACACACACACACACACACACACACACACACACACACACACACACACACACACACACACACACACACACACACACACACACACACACACACACACACACACACACACACACACACACACACACACACACACACACACACACATGCATGCATGTGGATGTGTGCACATGCGTGCGTGCGTGCACACACACACACACACACACACACACACACACACACACACACACACACACACACACACACACACACACACACACACACACACACACACACACACACACACACACACACACACACACACACACACACACACACACACACACACACACACACACACACACACACACACACACACACAATGTGCATCTGTTTGTGTATCAGTGTCCCTATTTGACATATATTGTGAGAAATGACAACCAAATGAGTTTGTTTATTCCAAGGTAGAGTTGCACTGTGAGAAATGGAAAGAAAATGTCTTAAAAACCATGAGTAGAGGGTGAGGAGCGTCACATGTTTGGTGGGCCATAGGTATACATTATAACTTAGAAGTGCATTTTGGAAAGTTTCACACAGATCTCTACTCCTCTCCATCCATCTTTTATCTTTTATATATATTAAAAGGAACACATCAAGGCTAACTCTTTAAACCACTAGATTGCATCTGAGCCTACATGGCACGCTTTAAATTTTTCGCTTGGAAAAAAGATTACTCCATTAGGTCTACTTTTAACTCAAAAATAGGCCCCATAAGAAATGCCAACCTAGCTTGAGGGGAGTTTACTTGTATTTTGCACTATTTCACTTGCTTGGACTCACCTATTTTCTTTACATACTTGGAACATGGAAGAAGTGGATAGTTGAAAGAGAGTAGTATATAATCTTCACGTTGAACTTGATCATGAATACTAGCCTCTCTCTAAGAGAAACAAGCCTTCCTTTTTATTTAACAATAAAAACGAAGTCTCTAAGAAAAATAAGCCTTCCTTCTTATTTAACAATGAAAAATATTTGTGCAAGATACAAGGAGAAAAAATATAGATTTATGGGTCAATGGAAAGATCTATTCCATTAATGCTTTGGAAAAATATACATCCCCATTCAAGGATGTTACATCTCTACTCAACTTTGTTGGTGATGGGTACAAAGGGTTTTTAGGATACACACATTGTCTTGGGCGCATCATGTAATTAAAGAAGGATTTGTTTGATAAGAAGAATATATATTTGAAGCATGCCATGAACCAATCTTTAAAGAAGTTAGAAAGTAGCAAAGAGACCATTTGTGGCTAGAAAAAGAAAAAGAAATGCTCCAAGTTAAGCAAACAACATTGGGTTTCGGTAATAGAGAAAAGAAACCTCAAGACATTGCTCAACTAAATATGCAAAGTGATGGTAAAAAAAAGTGTACATGTAATCAAGCAAAGGCTTCATAATTCTTGGTTCTTTTTCTACATGACATGTGATTAAGTATGTGTATAAACTCTATGATCTCTATTTAGTTTTGTGAAACAAGTCTATGTTGCACTGTGATCAAAATGGTGATGACATGGTTGACTCTATTGGAGCATCTAGTGTTGGTCTTCTTGTAAATCACCAAGAGGTGGAAGCAATAATGAAGAAAAGAAGGTTTATAAAAATTACCCAAAAAAGACATACTAGGATTCATAGGAGGTCCATGAGATTATTAATCAAGTGGACATCTCACACAAAGGCTAATGTGCATTATATAAAACTTTACGAGCAAATATGAAGTAGGCAAATGTAAAGGGTTCATTTCTACTAAATCGCCCATTCGTAAGATATACCTTGTATTGAGTTAGTGAAGAGATTTTGTGTATATTGGGATAACCATTTCATATCGAAGATATGTATACCTCAAGTTTAGGAGATGTATAACAACAACATATTTTATGTTTTGAAAGCTCTACAAGTCCTTGTGGTTCAATTGTTTGAAGTCACCCTTGTAGAACATGGGAGTGTTTTAGAAATTTTTATCAAACTTAACAAGTGTCTAATTATCAAGAATAAAAACTTAGAAAGAGTATCAAATTATAAATAATAAAAATTTAGAAAGAGTGATGATAACTTTGATGAATAAAGTACTTGATCCTTCCGCCATGAAAGATGATCCAAAGTGATTCCGTGTATAATGCAAGAATAACATATTTTCTTTGCAACATTTGAGGTATGCCTAAGTTTTCCATCTATGGGAAGGAATTGAATGTTTATTTTGCATAGACAAACTTTTTTTTAGATACCATGCTTTTCAAGCTACCACTGAGAACTTTAATATTTCACATTGGATCTTTCATATGACTCAAATAGCTAAGATCATTAAGTAACCTCAAAATAGCACCAAACAACCCCCAAAATTGCCACAAATTTTATGTCGGTTGCGCCTTGTAGCACACAATTCTATGTGTTGACCATTAATATCTAAAAAATCATGCTTTCCCCCTCTATTTTCACTTCATGTACTTAACCTTATACATATAGTTTCACACAATGTCCTTCCACTCTCTCATATCTTCACACTTGTATGTCAGATGCTCAATGTATGCACCTCTTGTCCAATCACTTCAACCAAGTGATATTATTATTTAAATGTTTTACCTTCAAAGCCACATGATATCCACCACCTCTAAACTTGCACATCCTTTGGCATATGGCATCTCTTTTACTCTTTAGCATACTCAAGATTCTCATTTTTGTTGTCTTCTTATTCTTATCGACTATTATGAACATGCTCGAAGTCTTGTTCTTCTTTTGTAAAGGGTCACTCTTAGCTCTTCTCTTGGAACAATTTAATTCTCTTCCTAGAAATAGGAACTTTCAACTCCACACCATCAAGTTCACATAGAGAGAAAGTAGCATTATCATGCACATGCTTCATAGTGTATGGGCCAAACCACCTCTTTGAAACCTTATTAATAGTACTATGTTGATTGTCAAGACAACTATCATAAACTAGCACCCAATGACCTTCTTCCACTAGTCTAGGATGAAGCTTGTGCTTATTTCAAACATGACTTTATCTTTATTTTTCGATATGGCTTTTCTCAATCACATCACTATAAGCTCAATATCTTTAGGTCTTCTTTCTAACTATCAAATGCATAGCACGAGATGGTCTTCCCTATTCATATATTCTTCCTAAGGTAGTACATTCCAAGTAGTAGCAACATCCTCAATGGGCATGATAGGTTTCTAACCATATATCAATTCAAGGGGTATATTTTCTATCATTGTGTAGTATGTTCAGCCCATAAAGCATAAGGAAATGACATGGGTTGTCCACTCGTGAATATTCCCCTACATGCTTTAGCCAAAGCTTTGATAATAGGTGGGTGCTCTCTCTCTCTTTTTCCTTTCACTTTAGGATTATATGTTGTAGTAAGAGCATACTTTATTCCCAACACTGAGAAGAACTATCTAGCTTCTTGTATCTAATTTACCTCTATCTATTGTCACCTTTGCAACACAACCATAGTGCCGTATTACATCTTCCAAAAGAAATTTGCATAATGCACCAATAGTCTTCACTTTTGAAGCTTATCCTTCCACTTGATTTCTAAGGTCTTCTCTTGCAAGTTCAATGTATTGCATTCACCAAAGCCCCACAAGCATGACCACCAAGTCAACCACCCACTTATAATTCATAGCCAATGGATATGTATAGGATACAATCCATCATGATATCACATTGATGAATACATTTGTAAATAGCACAAGTCTCCACAAAATGCTATGCATCCTTATACATACCTTTCCACAAGTATCTTTCTTTGGTTTTTGTAAATCTAGCCCAAACACCTCTATGACTAGCCTATAGGCTTTCATGACATTTGTTCATAATCTATTGTTGAATTTCCTTCTTGGATACTATCCTCTATGGAGTACCATTTCTTTGCTTTGGATACTTCCATAAATACCCATTCTTCAAGAAATACATGTGCTTCATTTGAATCATTTTGAACTCTTGATCATTCAATCATTTTTGCCTTGATAATGTACTTAGGTAATAACCAATCAAAAGCCTTTCACCATTATACATGTCTTTTAAAAAATGGAAGAAATAAAGCCAATATGATCAAATGTTGCACCTACATTACCAAGTTCTTCACCTTTAGAAACCATATCTTCCTCATTCTCATACCTAGCTCCAAATAGCATATCTACAACTCGATTATCTTTGCATGCAATATGGTGAAACTCAGGCTTAAAGTTTTGATATAAGCTATCCCCTATAACATAGCAATGTTCGGAATAGAACAACTACAACACATGAGATAGATTTGCTCCTTCGTGACCATTTGAAAATGTGCCAAATTATGTGTAAAGCTATTGACTCTGTTGAGAAGAAGACGGTTATCAATACCTACACCGATAGCTTTGGATCGTGATGATGCTATATTGTAGTTTTGGTTTGAGGCTTATATTGTTGTTAATGGTGGTGGATAGGGGTGTTGACAGAGTGTCATGTGTATGAATCAAGTTGTTGTCTATATGTTTTATGGCGAAGGACTACACTAGACTAAGTTAATCATCCTTTTGAAGAAATACTTTAGTTGTTGTCAAGGATCTTATGGATATAGTGATTTGTGGTATAAAATCTCGTAAGACTATGTTCATAGCATTCATCATATATGCAATTGAATTACTTGCTCCATGTGGTAAGGCACACATGCTCACCAATCCCAATTGTGTTTTCATGGTTATTATATCCCTTCTTTCAATAGCCAATTGGAATTCATCATACCTAGAGTAAAGGTCACCCAAGGAGTAGATTACTCTTCCTACAAAGGCTTCTACAAACTCATCCACAATCGGATTGTCTACAACATACATGATAGTTATCTTATTCATTGGTTACATATCCTATATGAATCATAGAGCACCATTCATTGTTGGTACAATGAACCATATATTTGAATATGAAGCAAAAAATGGCCCCAATATACCCATCCTTCTCTTTTCATTAAGTAACTCAACCAATTTTAGCAAGTGAGCTTTTGGAATTGGAATAGATTGTAAATTCCAAGGCACATGCGGCATAGTAAAGGTGACCATAAGAGCAACAACACTAGGATCCCTTTGAAAACAAACTAAACCATTTGCTAAAAATGCTCTAAATCTTCAAAAAAAAACATTTGTACCTACTAAAGGAGGCAAGAGCCTTTTTTCCTTTAGCGGGATCATAGTCTTACATTATAATGGCATCTACCAAAACCTATTTGTTCTTAGGATTATTTGATATGTTTAGAACTTGGGGATAAACGGTACTCACGAAGACTATCATGGTTTCTTTCATGATTAACACATATGATGAAAAATTGAATAGCATGCTTATCATCATGACTTCTAATCTTGATATAGGTAGAACCATCATCCAATTTCTAAGTTTCTATATGAATTGCACTTATATATTGTTGCCCAAGAATCACAGGATATGTAGATATATCTTATACAAAGAAATACTACTCATCTTGAACATCTTCTATAATGATTTTTACATTTAGATATGCATCATACAAATCTCCTAGTGCATTATTTGCAATCATTATTCTCCAACCATTATCAATATCAACCAGCCATCTTCCATCTTGATAAAGACTCTTCATAACATTTATCTCTAATTCCTGATCTATCAATGCAATACACTCTTTAATATCACCTACTTTTACAATTGTCTTCGTAGTAGCTCTAGCCCAACAAAATAACCCCTAGTACTTTTTCCTCTATGAAGCAAACTTGTTTTACTCCTCATCAAGAAGTTTGACTACAAACTATTGTGTTTTTAGCATCTTCTTTGTCTTTTTTCTACATCTCATACATTTGTAATTCCTATATACCCTATGAAAATAGTTCTTCTCCATGTAAAGTGGTACTCATAGAATGATGCTTGCTCTTAATAATGTCAATGATTTCTTAATGCAATTCCCATTTAGCAATCCCAATAATTTCACCCAAAGTAAATTCTACTTTGTTGTTTAGAATTCTTTCTTCCAAAATTTTCGTTGAATTTGTGGTTGTTTCAATGTTAGACTGCAATTTATAACTTATATGTTTAGCTTTAGCTTTACTTTGATACTACTTCTTTCCCTTTGATACATTTGTTATGGATACACCAAGTGAAGAGCTTTCATTAGGTGTATGTTGCTTAGATTTAGGTCTTTCACTTCTTTTGGCTTCCCTTTTTAAAGTTCCTTCATGCCGATCATCTCACTTATATTTATGTTCAACAACAACTTCAATGTTTTGACTGATCCAACTCATAACTAGAAACTTCCTTTTTTCACTTATTTGTTTTGCATATAAGACCAAAGCTCATTCTTCTTGCCAGTCATGCATTCTCTTTCAACATCCATCTTTGTAACATTTTCAAATTGCAAATCATAAGTAGTAGCTTTCACAATAGTAGATGTACGCCTAACTTGCATATCTTCCATTAGCTTCCTAATACTACCCTTTTCAAAATTAGTACCAAGTGGTAACTTTGTTTTATGCAAATGGATCTTACCATCTTTAAAGAAAATAAGATCCTTTCTCATGGCATCCTTGTAGATATCATAGTCTTTCAAGGTGTGTTGTGTGTGCTATCACACCAAATACATCTATACACAAACCCTTCTTGACTCTCAGACCTTTGTCAGACCTTTGTCCAATCAATCTTAAAGATCATCCTTTTTCTTCTAGCTTTGCAAACTTCACTTGGAAATCCCAATACCTTTTAGTAGTTAGGAGATGCAATAATAACTAGTTGTTTACTTTCTTGCCCAGAACCGGCCTACTTCCTATAATAATCATCTTATCTCTTTGTCTCTATCTTTTTACAAGCTTAGAAATTGCATCCTATAACCTTCCAATTAGTTTTTAGACCTCATTGAGTATTTTTATATTCTAAAATCTCTTCAAGTGTTGACTATAATGAGGAATTTGATGCCTAAAGAAACACCTTGATTTTCTCCATCTCAAGACTTTGTTGCTCCGCTCTATCCAACTCCACATGTCTACCTCAAATTCTCATAGCAATTATGTCACCAATTACCCCTTGTTGAGCTTAACTACCTAGTCTAAGAAGGTTCTTTTTATCACATGTTATTCATCCCCTATTCATCTTCCATAAAATATTCATATTTGAAAGCTTTTGGAAAATCATCCCAACTTGAGCCATATAAGAATATGGCTTGCATGCAATCTATGTTTGGGGCTACAATCAAAGAACTAACTCATATGATTTATAGGAGCCCTAGAAAATTCAAATTTTTCTACATAGAACCTTAAATACTTAGATACATCTTGTTCTTTAACCACTTTAGTTCAAGCATAATTGGCTCGAGCACATTTTTAATAGGTTTCTCATGCTTATACATCCAATATATTTGCATAATCCACTACAAACCATTCCATCATACAAATCATGCATCTAAAGAATCATCCATGATCCTAAACACTCACCCTGGCTTTTTCAGGTGGGTTCACCAAAAATATGTTGAGAGATTTGTCGTGTGTGGTTGGAAGACACCAAGTCTCAAGAGGAGAGAGTTCAGCTCAAGAAGAGATGAAAAGAGAGATTAGAAATAAGTTTCATATATATATATAAAAATATGTATGTAGTGTTTTGTATTCCATAAAAGCAAGCACCCAATACATGTGCAACATATCCATCAATTTGGAGACCTTTGTTCAGCATAAACTTGGCTACGATCAACCATAAATGAGTATAAACCAAGTGTTTGGACAACAAATAATTCTTCTATGAAACAAAAACAACCTTGTCTTATATGAGAATAGTGTTGCACTTATCTAAGCCAATATATTCATAAAATATGCTACACTAGACAAAGGAAAAGCCTTTCATTCCACTACTATAAATACTAGTGATCCAAAGTTTACATTAGTCCATAGACTCTCTTGATTCAAGGCAGTAATGCCTTCTTAACAAGAGTGAATTTTGGGATAGCAATTTCCCTATGCAAGTAACTCACACATGGTGTAGCATTTTTATCTCCTTAAATTGTTTGTCTAATGACATTGATAGCATGGCATATGTAGAATGAATAGTCAATGTGCATACAATACATAAAGGCAATTATATGTGGACTAGAATGATTGGTAGAACTTAACTCTCAAAACTTGTAGGATATCAAGCATAGAGAGGCATCATCTACCTTTACTTCAAAGTACTTTGCTTTCAATTTTGATGTTTCTACATTAGACTAGATGTAATGTCATTTCAACATACACCTTCATCCTTTAGCCATATGTTAATCAATTTAGTGATCGCCAAATATAATAGTTGCTAAAAGTAGTAGTTTTTTTTTGCACCATTGTTACCAATAGTGAAATCTTTAGAAACCAAAATAATAATAAATTTTAGAAATTGTTTCTAATAAAAATAGAAAGTAAGGTTCAACATCTAAAAATTGTAAGGATGCTAAGGCAAGAGCTAGCAAAATAACAAAGTAAACATTAGAGACCTTTAGGCCTGTGGCATCTCTTTAAATCATGTCTCCACATATTTTTTGACTTGTGACTATTTCATAGCATCTTTGAGTTATTTTAAAAACTACAACAATGGAGAATGTTTATTGCAAAATCAGCTTGAGTTGTTCTTTAAAAACTATAACAATGTTTAGATTAAAAACTACAACAATGGAGAATGTTTATTGTAAAATTAACTTAAGTTGTTATTTAAAAACTACAACAATGTTTAGCTACCAAAGATGCTGTGAAATAGTCACAAGTCAAAAAATATATAGAGACATGATTTAAAGAGATGCCGCAGTCCTAAAGGTCTCCAATGTTTACTTTGTTATTTTGCTAGCTCTCCCCTTAGTCTCCAATGCTTTGGCATGTGGGATACTCTAGTACAGGAAAGCTTTGAGACATTTTAGTTTAATTGTACTTTTAGTTAAACTAAAATGTCTCAAATTGCATATACTAGAGTATCCCACATGCCAAATAGAAGCAACTAGTGTATTTTAAAATCTTGTGTGAAGCTTGGCATTGTAGGTAGACAAGAGAGGAACTAAAATATTGAGAGTGTCCACTCAAAAAATTAATCATATGTAGATAGTTTGTAAATTTAAAGAGAGAGCTCGTTCTTTTGCGTACAAGCTTGAAAGTTGCTACTTTTATCTTTCTCTCCTTCTTGCTTCCACCATGGCCATTGCTTGAGAGAGAGAGAGAGAGAGAGAGAGAGACAGAGAGAGAGAGAGAGAGAGAGAGAGAGAGAGAGAGAGAGAGAGAGAGAGAGAGAGAGAGAGAGAGAGAGAGAGAGAGAGAGAGAGAGAGAGAGAGAGAGAGAGAGAGAGAGAGAGAGAGAGAGAGAGAGAGAGAGAGAGAGAGAGAGTGTGTGTGTGTGTGTGTGCGTGCACGTGCGCGTGCGCGCACTAAGAATAAGCTTCCCTTCTTTACTTCTTATTTCGTTTCTTCTTCTTCTTCCTTCTATTTTCTTGTGGTGGTGGTATAGAATTGATGAAGAGGAGAATATGATGGTTGAAGAGCACATACAAGGATTTGAGACCAATTGTTTCCCCGTTTTGGTGGCATAGACTATAGCAAAAGAGTTAAAGAAGGATAAGTGTACTATATCATGCTTTTTGAGCTTGCTTGTGTGATTTTCTTCTTTATTTGAGAGTAGAGAGTGCAGTAGTGGGTTTGGAGTATGAAGCATGAGCCAATTAGGTGAGAGATAGTTTGAGCTAGGAGAGTATAGTGCTTAATGGAATAAGTGTTCCATCTTGTTTCATGCTATGTTTTTTTTCTTTTACTGAGACCAAGGAGACTATATTGTCTTAGTTCTTGTATTGCCATCATTGTGGTGGAAATGAGGCCATGGTTGAAGTGGATTAAGTGGTCCGTAGCTCTCCTTTAGAGAAAGCATGAGTACTCCAACACACACATATGGCTAGTTTAGGAAAAAGTAGGAAGGAAAAAGAAAGAAAAGAAAAGACTAGATACTAGAGAGTCAATTGAAATAAAATAGAGTAATACGGTTTTGATTTGCTTAAGAAAATTGGAAGAACCACAAAAAGAACCCTAATTTAGTGTAGAGCATTTTTAAGCACTCTATTCATTTGAATGTCTTAAATACATCTCATAAACTTCATTACATGCTTGCTTGAAGAGAATTCAAGTATGCTTGTTGCCTTCTTCAAGGAATGTGCATAAGTTTTATGTTTCTCATGGTTTTCTATTGTTGGCATTAAAATTTTAAGCTTTATTGCTTGTAGAGAATTTTGGATACTTAGTTCTTACACTATCTTGCATTGGGTAGCTTGGAGGAAGTACAATCTCATTAGGAAGCACTAAAACTTGGAATTTCTATAAAAAATAATTCCAAGAATTTTACCTATTTAGAAGTACAATACCTCAAGGGTAGTGGTTGATACATTGCAGGCCCCACTTGATAGCTCCTACGCTTTTTGCATGTTTCTCATTGATCTCTTGGCTTTTCTATCATTTGTCGATGGCACCAAATTGGTAAATTTAATCCCCCTTGTACCTAAGCACCCTTCTATCATCATATCTTTAACTCTAGAGTTATTTGAGCACTCAAATAGGTAGAGGAGTTGCAATATGCTCTCTAGCATTGCTAAGAGATATAATGTGCATTATTTTGAGCACTACATCAAAAGCACTTCACTATAAGCCCATCCATGTTGTTTTAGGTACGCTTAAATCATTCTAGAGTGAAATAGTTGAAGGGCCTCCATATCATATCCCCAATACTTCTTGTTGTGCCCTTTTGCAACCCACATGGCTTACACAACTCCTCTCCATTGTGCATGCGCATTGTTTGCACAGTTCTACATGTTTCTCCTTTGTTTGGAGAGCTATTCTTGCACTGCACATAGGATGTGCAAGTGCATTGTTTGCATAGATGTATATGTTTTTTATTTGTTTGGTAATTATTCTTGGTATCTTCATACTTTTTGGAGGGTATTCGTTGCCATACACTTGAGGTATTTTATTCTTGCTACTTGATGCTTGTTGATCCCCATGACCCCTTATTTTGTAGTGACAATTCACTTGGCAAGGTGTCCCTCACTATCACACTAGTGGATGGTCTAAAACATTGTTAAGTAGACATCCTTGATCAAATTGCATGCAGAACTATTAGGCTAACTTCCTTGAATGGAATACCTATCTCTGTATTTCACTCAAGGAAGCTAGCCCACTATTTCAAGTTGCTTGTTTTCTCAAGTCTAGACTACCAAATACTTCCTCAAATAACTAGAGACTACATATTTTATGGTTGGACATTGCATTGTGCTTGTTTGTGCCCTTCTACTTGATCAAGTCCTTATCTTATACCCAAAAAGATATTCTGGCACGAAAGTAGCACATAGGCAAGTAGAGATAATCCTTGAGCTCAAAATTTAGTCAACAAACCTAGCAAGGCCTTGAGAGTAGCTATGGTTGTAGCCTTTGATTAAATTTTCTTCTTAAATAACTTCAAACTTAATGAAGATGTGGGACTTCTCGCTCGACTGCCAAGACCCACATACCACTTATTGTTTCAAGTGTTTCAAGCCAACTGCAATGGCTACCTCTATGCGCTCTCACACCTACAAGTGTAGTGAGCTTACCTCCATGCTCCATCGAATTGCCTCCTCCCTCAAGCACTCTAGTAGCTCCATGATCCAAGGTGCAAGCTCAAGCAAGCTCAATCCTCAAGCTCCAAGCTCCATGCTCCATTGTTGTATGCAAGACAAGAGAAGAGAAGAAGAAGACAAGAGAATATTGAGAGCTTCTCCACCATGGTTCCTCACCCTCACACACTCACTCCTTCACTCCCTCTCTCAAGCACAAGCTTAAGCAAGCAAGAACAAGAAGAGGAGGAGGAGGAGGAGGAGAGCTAGTTTTGGCCACACACAAGAATGAGCTTCTTCATTCACTTTTTGCCTTTTATACAAGCCCTAATCTCTTTTGGGCACCCATCCCTTTTTTACATGACTGGGCATTTTAGCATATGTTCACTTTCCCTATTCCCTTTCTATTTACATTGTTCCTTTACCCATGCCTATCTACATTTACAAATTTCATAAGAGGGAGCCTAGTTCTCTTTTACAAAGATTTAGAGTGCACTTTTATAATTAAAATGCGCCTTTCCTCTTTTGCACTTGCCCTTAACTTTTAAGGTTTCCCTTGTGCTTGGCCTTTTTTCCTCCTATTTCTTTGGTTGGGCTGCTTTTTTCCGTTTTTCCCTGTATCCTTTTAATTTTCTTTTTGCTTTCTTTGTATTGGGGTTAATGTTACTCCCCTTCTAGCTAAGTGCCAGTCCCATGGCACTTGTAGGCACTTGTTAATGAGGGCTCAGATGGTTGAAGGGTTGCCATGTTGGTCGGTGATGGGGCTTCGTGGAGATTGGACAATGAGAAGAAGCATCACAAGATGGATGTGAGATTGTGGAGGCCGAGAGTAGATTGATGGGTGGTGGGGGCCTCCAAAGTTGGTGGCTGGCCCGGTCGCAAATTGTCAAATTTACCTGAAAAGGAAAAGGAATTACACTACCTCGGGGATATGCCTACCTCACCATGCAATGTATAGGGTGTCCGTGAGTGCCAGTGAAACTAGGAGTTGGGTCAAACCCCAAGGAAGCCTATGGTTTTGTCCCACACTTGAGGACCTAGTTTGTGTAGCCCTTTTGGTTAATTCTTACATTAAGAGGGGTAGTAGAGAGAAAAGAATGATTACATTTTGAGAACCTGCTATTACTCATATCTTCTAAAAAGTTCAATGCAAAAAGCTAGCAAGAGAGTGGCCCTTAGCATTAGGCGAGTCATTGAACAGTTGTCTATCCTTGCATTGATATCAAAATAAGGGTGTGGCAAGCACTCTTCTTGGGCTATTGATATTTTTTTTAGTGGAATTCACAAGAGGGGCGGAGAAAATTACAAGTGGCAAGGAAAAGGGATCGGGGCATGCCATGAACTCATCCAAAAAGTGGGTAATGGAAGGTCGAAGGTCTTGTGCTCCAAAGGTCATGCATTCTTTAGGAGTGGTAGCATTGACATCATAGATCAAAGGGAAGTCTAATTGCCATGCTTCCCCTAGTCAAAATTCACACTGTGGCACCTCGGGTAAGCCATGTAGGTGGGGTCATCCCTTTCACATGGTAACATGTTGCAAAAACCCATCAATGCCTAAAAATTGGTGTCCCAGATTCTTCGGTGCCATATAGGTTGTTGGGCTTCATAGCCTTTGACCTTTCTTGGCTCTTACGTGACCTTATCCTCCAAGTACCCCACAAGCTCTCCTCTCCATAAGGTGGGATTTCTAGCCCTCTTGTGTAACCACTGCTTTCCTAGCCTCTTTGCAATTTGAATGGCTCCTTCAACCACTTGAGAGGGTAGCACTTAATTCAGGGCAGAAGGGTAGAAGATTTCAAATTCAAATGGCCTGCACCCATTCTCCTGCTGCTCTCAATGGTTTAAATTCTAGTGCCCAACTAATAGGCAGTTGTTTCTCAATTTTTGCAGCATCTAGACATCAAGCATGTCTTCTGGTTTGGCATTAAACTTTCTCTTCGTGAAGTCAACCAACTCTCTGTGTTTCCTTTTAGCCTTGACAATTCTTTTTGCAGTGGTAGGATATTCTTCTTCTTGGCCTTTTGCTTCCTTTGTCAGAGAGGTGGGGAAGGGCTCTATTCACTAGGCTGTGTCGGTAGGTTGCTCAAAATTGAGCCCCTCATCTCTTGGTGGTTTTGCTTGGGCTGTTGTGGTTGGCTGCTCTCAATGCTCCTGTTCTCCAATTTTGGGTTGCTCTAACTCCTCTATAGAGAGCCTTGCTTGCAACAAAAGTTTCCTTCATTGTGCTAGGCTTGGGATAGCGCTAGTCCTTGGGGTGTCCTCTTATAGCCCATATTTTATGGCTCTCCTTGAGACTTCCAGCTTTCTCCTTTAGACCTTCCACAGGGTCATCATCCTCGGCCTAAATTACATGATGTACTGTATTGAGGAAGGTGTATTGTTGGACCTCTCGCCCTACCTTCACTGCTTTGGCCCTTGCTTTCACCATGATTCTCCTACTTTCTACTCTAGGGTAAGGCATTCGGTCATGTCCATGACTCTTCTAAGGTTTCTCTCTACCCAGGCCTTTGCCATATCCTCCATCTTGCCTTGGGTCAGCCGCCACAACTCTTAAGACAGTGTTTTCACCACCTCTTCATGTTCATTTCATATTGAAATTATCTTTTTCTTGTCGTGTTTGTGGTGATTTAACTCTTCTTTTAGCCGTTCCTACTCTTAGAGGGTCCCGAGGAGTCGGCTCTCTATCTCCAGTAGCTATTTGTTGACTCCTCATCCTTCTAGGCCCTAATCTCTTGCAGTTCCTTTGATATTCATTCATTTTGCTTCCTCTCCTCTAGAGCTCTTCATGGGCTTGTGCATTTACCCTCTTCAGCTCCTTGGTGAGCTCCTCTCCTAGGTTTTTTAATTGTTTGAATTGCTCCTCCGTATCCTTTTGCCCCTGAATGAGGCTTGAGAAGTCTGTTTCTAGCCCCATTTCTCCCTCTATCATTTCCACTTGTAGCTCATTTGCACTTTCTTCTTCCTTCTCTGCCTCCATTTTCTTCCTTGCTTCTAATTCCTTCTTTAGGTCATTCACCTACCTCTGATAGATGGTTATCTACTTTGTCTTTTCTAGTTGATAGGCAACGAATGCATCCTTTTCCACCTCCAACTCCACCATGGTGGCCTTCCTGTCTTCCTTCATCTTTTCAAGTTGGCCTAGGAGCTCCTGCACATACTCATTGTAGTTAATTGTTGCCGGCATGGCCAATGGCATAGATGTTGTGGATGCTTCAACCTTGGACTTCTTTGGGTCCTTTCTAGATTCTACATCCATGACAGTAACTCTCTTTGTCCCTATTATTGGTGCTTCACCACCATTGGGCATTGGGCCAAGCTACTTCAGCGAGTTCAGCACGTAGTATTGCCCCCATGCCACCATGTTGCTTTGGTCCACCCCCCCTTTTGAGGTCTCATGGGTGGTAGTGAGGCAATCATGGCCATTGGTGGTGGGTTCATGGGGGCCTTTTCATTGCCTAGTACAATGGGCCCTTGAACTCTTTCTTTTGCTGTAGCACTAGAGCCTAACTCATCACCGAGGCTTCTCCTTGTGAGTTTTTTGGGTTGGGAGGCTTGCTCTACCAACAACCATAAGGCTAGGGCCATTTTCTCATCTTCTTCTTTTTTCAACCTTTCCTCATTTTCTATTTACTTCATTCTTTGTTCCTCTTCCTCCCTTCTTGACTCCTTTTCCACCTTTCTTACTCGTTCCTCTTCCTCTTCCTACTTCTTTCTCAGTTCGTCTTCTAATTCTCCCGATTCCTTTTGTGCAGCTTCTACTTCCTTGTCTTTTTCTACCACAATTTTCTTCCTCTTCCCTAGGATGCTCAGCTTGATTTTTTCTTTTTGCACATTGGCTCGATGGAACTGAGCCCTCCTTCCCTTCCTCACTAATAGTTCTCTCACTCAAGATCTCTTGTTGATGTTGGACTTGGAGTGGAGCTTTCCTCTTTTTGGGTGATTGCATAGCCGGTGGGTGAGCGCTTGGGGGTTTCTTGTACCACACCTTGTTTTTCTAAGTCTCCAATGGCCTCTTGGATGATGGCGGTGAGCACACCTCCAAAACCTATGTTGGAGGCCTTAACTATTGGCTTTTCCCTTGCCGTCTTCGCTGTGGAAGCCGAAGACTCCTAGCATGTTGCTCTAGATTCTATGGCTAGCGCTTTCGCTGAGGTTTCCACAGTCTTGCACAAGTAGCAATTCCATTGATTTTTTCTAGCAACTTGCCCGTGAGGCTCTCGAAAAGTGGCACTCCAATCTTGTTCATCAAGGCATTATACCTCTGATTGGAGAATCGAGCATGGATTGTCTTTACTTAGTCTGATGTTGGGGATGTCAGCTAGGTTAACTCTATCATTCATGTACATTTGGGCCTTGACCATACCTAGCATACTATAAACATCTCTCTTGGGCCCGCTCTCGGGCTTATTGACTAGCCCTAGAGCTCTTTCCACTATTTCGGGGATAAACTCCACTTCTACTCTGTGAGTCTCTCCTCCTTGTGTTACTGCCACAATTTTTAATGACCAAATATCTTGGGTTCCTATCATGATGCAACAGCTCACTATTAGTTTACTTGAAATGAATTTTTGCGAAAAGATGAGGGGGTTATGGATATATGCTATGGAAAGATGAAGTGCTCAAACATAGAATGAAAAATGTTTGCTTCAAGAAATCCACATAGTTCAACCCAGAATTCCATGAATCCTTAAGTACAAATTGACTTTTATCAATCCTTTTTGCTTTTTAAAGTTTGGTTTAAGGTTCAGGTCGTGTCTTCTTTTCCACCTTACCCCCTCCCCCTTGGGAGCGATAAAGATCGTTCCTATGATTGGAGGACGAAGGGTTAAGGGCAGGAAGCGTATGCAGGTTGTGTTTTACTTCATCATAAGCCAATCATAAAAGTTTGGGTTATACTCCAAGTGGGTGTGATGGTCCATGTCATGAGGTCTAATGCGTAGTGTGTAATGTAGGTTAGGACATCAGTGAGGAAGTCATTGGAGTTCATCCTACTAGAAATATGCAATTCCTCCTCGGATCAAAATAGGGATGGGCCATGATGCAGTCTTCAACCAATAGCGAGTACTCTGAAAGAGGTAGGGGCTACATAGGTTGGGTGGTACTACTCAGAGGTTTTGATTGCCTATCTTTGCTATGCATGGTCATAATTTGGCAACCCTCTTCCATTGGAGATGAAGAGCATACAATTTTCACAAAAAAGAAGAGTCAAATCCAGCTAGCTTTTTTTGCTCTTCGAGCTCCTTGCTTGTTGCAAAGACTTTGCTCCTGCTAGAGGATGCGATCAGTCGTTGTGTGCAAGCTTGCTCTTGAGAGATTTCAGTAGTGATCAATTTCTTGGCTACCATGGGAATCTTAACAAACATGAATTTGAAGTGTATGGCAAGGAGCATACATCTACTACTAATGGCTTGTTGAGGAGCCCTAAGTCTAGCTATTCATAACTCTTGGCTAGCGTGGTGAAGGTAGCATCCAATCATCTAATGCAGATGACTAAGTAATCCCCCGTATTTGTGGCTAGGTTTGAGGCCAATGTAAGGATTGATCTACGCTCGTAGGAGGGTCGAAGGCCTACATGGATGTTGGGATTTGGTTGAGCTGGATAACTACACTACTAATGCCTGCCTCCTGGGCTGTTCAGTGGGGTGTTTATCGATCACATGTGTGATGGATTGGTCTTGTGGCTCAAATGATGCACTACCTTCTGCTCATGAAAGAGTTGGGATATTGGGAGTATCAGGTTGAGTTGGTCTAGGGGTAGCCAATTTTAGTTTTGGTCAATAGACACATTGAGGCTCTATGGATTTGGTGCTTTTGGAGTCAATTGATTTCTCATTCCTAGCTAGCTTACCATTTTGTGGAGATTGACTGGAGGGCCTATATTGAAGGGCACACATATCGCTCGTAGTCTTGGGAAACCAAATCCAGTTGTTGCTTTCGTAGTAGCCTTGAGCACAGAATAGGTCTTTGGGCACCCATCACGGCTTGACTATTCATCTACTTTGGTAGTGCTAGCTTTGTCTCCTAGACCTAAAATGTGAGGTTTCATGGTTACAGGCTCATTTGCAGCTCCCTTGGCTTGCAGCCATTTTGTTTTGGTAGGGTGGGACAAGTCACACGACCTCCCTCCTTAGGATTTTCACTTGGTTCCTCTATTGGTGGCACTGCAGGCTGCATGGAGCCGCGCTACCCTTGTGCTTGAAAGCTGTCACTATTCAAACATTGCTAATGGCAAGGTGAATGTGTTGCGAGTCATAGTCAACATTGCAATGTGCTTGTTTTTTGAATGTGCATCCTAGTAGAAATTCCTTACTGGCGGATTAGTGTTAGGTATCACATAGAAGATCATAGGTAGGCTTCTAATCTCGATAGAGACTACTATTTTACACTTTCTAGTAGTGAGTGGGACTATCCCCTAAATGGGTTGAGTTTAGCATTAGTAGGCTGCAATTGGGGCTGACCAATGAGAGTCCAATGATTTTGTGTAAGAATATTAAAGTCAACTCCCTCATCCATAAGTGCATCAAAGGTGTGTGTCTTCTAGGTAGTCATTGATATGTGTAGGTAGGCAGGTTCTACCATTTCCTCATCCTCATCCTCTATCTTAGTGATGGTAGCTACTATTACATTTACATGGGGTTTTAGCATTGGAGGTTCGTGAAATGGATGCATTGGAGGGTAGTAATTCTTGAGGCAACTGCCACTGAAGAAGCCTATGCCCTCTGCTTTTAGGGTATCGAGCTCTACATTACTTGTTTGACTGATATTGCAGACCTTGAAAGACCCCAATCCTCTAAACTTCATATTCTGCTTATGGCCCTTTACAAAGTACAGTAGCACTAGGTCACCTTGCTCAAAGTCACATTGTTTGACATCTTTGTCAAACTAGCTCTTGCATCTTGCCTTTTTGGAGATTAGCGCATAGGTAGCAAGGAGTTGGGTCTTAGAAAAGAATTTTAGCTCTACCAGGCATTCCATCCCATCTTTCTTGTATTGCCACTCTCAAGCTTGAAACAAAAAACTCCACTAGCAAGATCGCTTCGGTCATGTAGGTAAGCTTGAATGGTGTTTGCCCTACAGCCGTCTTGTAGGCTATTTTGTAGGCTCATAGTGTGGCCATGAGTATTGTCCCAGTTGCATCACTGCGCATGAGACAAAGACTACTTTAATTAGTACGTTCACTAGGATTTTGTTCATGGATTCCAGTTGACCGTTAGCTTGAGGATAGTATGGTGATGATTTTCTATGAATGATCAAGAATGTAGACAATAAATGGGTAATCACTTCATTAATGAAGTGCATGCCATAATCATTAACTAGCTCAATTGGATAGCTAAATTGCGAGACCACCTTCTTCCCAAAGGAACTTAGCCATGGTCCTAGCGTCATTCTTCCTAGTGGCCCGAGCTTCGACCCATTTTGTGAGATAATCCATCGCTACAATGATGTACCTTACTTGTGAGTATTGCACTCAAGATTGATTGGCCCAATAAAGTCGATCCACCACTTTTTAAATGGTTTTCACGCTATTACTCCATCTTGTCCTTACGGATTGGTACTTTGGTCCTCTGACATTCGTTGCAATGCTTCACAAACTTAGCAGCATTGCAGAACAAGATGGGCCACCACAGCTGAGATTAGAGCACCTTTCATGCCGTAGTATCTCCATTGAAGTGTTCTCTAGCAATTCCACCATGTGGTTCAGCAACAAGCACCTCATGGATTTTGTGCTCACATATGCATCTTTGCAATATGCCATCCTATTGTAGTCTATAGAGCTAGTCAACAATTGACTGATAGGGCTAAATCTTTAGGATAAGGTGATTTAGCCTATCCTTCTCTATAGGTCTCTTAGGTAATCCAGGCTCTAGGACTTAGACTATGTCATTGGCCCAATACGGTGCTAGATCAGCTGCCCTGAGAAGGTTTCTCTCACTAGACATGCTAAACACGTGTGCATTGGGTAAGTTGTTTACAATGCCATGTCTAGTGGCTTCTCTTGTGGGTATGCGGGACATATGGTCAGTCATGTAATGCTGCTTACCCTTGCGTACAACAATAGAGAAGTCAAATTCTAGAAGCACGATTAACCACCTAGTTATGCGCTGTGTACAAGGTTTATTTACTAGATAAAGCAAGGCTTGATGGCCAATGAAGAAGACAAAGGGCATAGCCAAAAGGTAATGACGAAACTTCTTCATAGCGAATACCATGGCTAAGCCTTTCCTCTCCATTGTGGAGTAATTCATATTCATATTTGTGAGTTGTCTACTAGCAAAGCTCACAAGATAATAGAGATTATATGCACCAAGTTGGCACAAAATAGCTCCCACGGAAAACTTCGAGGCATCAATGTGCATTTGGAATGTTATGTTCTAATCTAGGGCTCGTAGAATCGGTGCAGTTGTGAGAGCATTTTTTAGTTCCTCATAAGCACGTTGGCATTCCTCGGTCCAATAAGATACGATCAACAATTTATAAAGGGGCCTAGCGATTAATGCATAGTTCAAAAGAATCACTGATAGTGCCATGTGCGTCCCAGGAAAAGCATTGAACTCCCTTATAGTTCGTGGTGGGTGGTGGTAAATCGACAATGAATACGTGCCCTAGGATACATCCATGTTTCACCCAGAATTGACACTTCAAGGGGTTCAAGGAGAGGTTATACGACCTAAACCACTTAAAGACTGCGCGAAGTTTATCTAGGTGTTCCCTCCAATTGGAGTGAACTCATAGATTGTCAACAAACACCTCCACTTCTCACCTAAGCATGTCTTTGAAGGTGGTACACATGAGGTGTTGAAAGGTGGATGGTGCATTCGTCAACCCGAATGGCATGACTAGTATAGGCAAACACATCCCATTCCATTGCAAATGTTGTTTTATGCCTATCGTCACAAGGTGCATGTGCACCTAGTTATAACCTAAGAAGCCATCTAAGAAATTGTAGGCCTCTCTTCTTACTACTCTCTCGAGCATGTGCTCAATGTAGGGTAGTGGATAGTTATCTCTCTTTGCCACAACATTGACTTTTTTATAGTTTAGACACACTCAAATTTTTTCATTCTTCTTCAAGACAATCACTATGGGTGATACCCAATATGTGTGCTCAATTTCATAGATGAATCTAGCATTTAACAACTTATCGATCTCCTCCTTGATGGCGTCTACGTGCTTTGGATTCATTGGGTATAACCGATGCTTATTAATGGTGGGTGTTGCATTAGGAGTCATCAAGATGTTATGGGTTATGACCCTTGGATGATTGGCTTTCTATGGCTTGGAGTCTACTCATTATTTGTTCAATCACTTGGCCGTTTGTGTTATACTCTATTGTGTTAGCTTCTTCCTCACTTTTCTCATTTGTAGAGCAACAGTCTTCATAGTCGTCGCTCAAATCATTATCTTATGAGAGCTTATCGTCTCCTAGGTTTCTATTCTCAATCCTCTTCACGTCTGTGATCAGTGCCCAATTGTACATCAAGTTCAAGTTGTGCACTTTGATTCACTGCCACTTCGCCTCATCAATGAGATCCTTGAGGGGTTTGAGATTGGCAGCTAGGTTACTTGCCAGCCCTCTTGTCAAGTATTCAAGGGTCCCCTAGAGTTTGAGCTTGTTAGATGTAATGTGGAAAGGGACAGGTGTTGGCTGTTTGCTAGGGCTCTTGATCATCATGCAAAGTGTTACCAATGGCGAGGTCTTACCCTTCGACAACAACTGAGATGTTATAGCTTTATGGGACTCATTGGCTGTCTTTGCACAACCTGCTTCTATAATTCTCTTCATCATCTAAGAATGGAAGATCAATGGTGTCTAGCACATGCATCGAATCCCACTCATCCTCAAGGCATGGGATATACTTTGTTAGTGGCCTATAAGAATTCCTAACCTGTGAGTCTATTTTCAAGATAGCGGAGATAGCATCTAGGTTGATTGGCGTGGTTTTCCAATTATCCATCCCGACTCTTACAGCCTCCACTTTGTTGCCCAAGAATATGAGACTATTGCCCCAATCTTCTATCACTCATGTGTTTCATATCCAAGGTCAGCCTAACAAGACGTCGTAGTCCACTCCCTTCATGACTATGAAGTTCACTAAGAATTGGACTTCCTCTATCTTCAAGGGATAGCCTTTTAGTACTCCAAATAGTTTGACCTTCATTCCGTTAGCCAATGTGATATTAAACCTTGCGGTCTCCACATGTGGGTTACCGCAAGCCTACAGGACTGCATGGATGAGCACACTGACTCTAGCTCTCGTATCTACAATTCCCTTCCTTGTAGCATCTCTTAATGTGTTTTATAAGCAAGACTGTGTTCATCTCCATGCCTTTCCAAAAGGCATTTACATGCAATGACTTAGGCACTAAGTTCAAGGTCAAGCTTAGTATGTGCATTACTGCATCGTGGTCAGGCAAGTCAGTCACTCCAAGCTCATCAAGTTATTCTACCCATTGCTTCAACCCTTGCCATAGTGTAGGGTTGTTCTACCTAAGCAACTCTCCCAGAGGTAGGGTCACAAGGGCCGATATCAATGTTGTGAGCAAGTTGCCAACTCCTTGATTTTCATTAGGCTCTACACTCTTTTGCGATTGGCTACCTACCTGCAGCATCTAGGCTTTGTTTAGGGGGTGCTACATGGGGTGCAGATGTGTCTTTTAATCTTAACCAAGTCGGCGAGACTGGTGTGCTCACACTAGAGAGGTCATCGATCTCGTCACACTAGGTCATCGATCTTGTCTTTAATAATGGGTTCCGCATCCTTTAGGTGCACTTGGGCTTCTTTCACCCACTCATTGACCTTATCAACTGCTTCTAATTGGTGCCTCAGATTGAGATATTCTCCAATCTTGGTACTTTCCTTTTCTACTATCTTAGGAGTAGACATCTCTACTTCTGCATCTGTGACTTGCTTCCCCTTTGGTACATGGTGGCATTGTCCATCTTAAAAGCATAGTCTTTGTCTTCGTCCTCTTTTTCCTTCTTCTACAGCTTTTCTTCCCTATTGAAGCTACATTGAGGTTGCTAGGTCCTGCTAATGAATATCGGCCTGCCTTGCTTGTGCTTAGGTCATGACATTCAATGGAATTGGCATGGCTTTGCCATCAAGTGTTTCAACTCCAAACAATCCCAATGGTACAGACGACATGATAGCCAAACTAGTGGAAGGTTTCTACCTAGGGCACTTGGCATACAAGTGTGTGATCCCACACTCACGGCATCTCAGGTCGGCCTTGCCTCAATTAGCTTGCTCCCTTTCAGGGCATTGAGATGAGATGTGTCTTGGGTGGCTACAAGTCCAGTATGCGATGGGTTCCTAGTTCTATCCTCCTAGACCTCTACCTCTACCTCTTCCCCTACCCAATGCCATCACCGATATACTGGTCCCATCAAGATGGGATTACCCTCTTCGTCGTACAAGATGTAAGGGTTCACATATATTTCATCCTCATTCAGCTCCTCCATGTAATATATTGGAGCGTCCCTTGATGGATGGGTCACAATGGGTCCAAGTGGTCTAGGTATCCCTATGGGGTTGATATCCATCCTAGGACAAACAGGCTTTGAATCATTGGGTGTTGGAAGAGCTAGTGGAGCTCCCCTTCTGAAATATGGTGGTCTACTCCCTAGGTAGTAAGGATGATTGTATAGCTATGAGTGTAGTGATTGCCTTGGTAATCAGCAATGCATTGCATCACGACCAAACCTATCACAATTGGCACAGGGTCTGGATCTAGGATCCATGCACTCGGCCCAAAGGTGGTTTACTTTTGACAATGCATGCATTGCACGTGAGGCCGTGTAAGACTTCTCATCATCTCTTGCAACCTAGCTAACTCTAGCTTGACATCCGCCAACTTCTAGCTTTGGTTGACACTCTTTCCCTTGTCTTGGGTGCTCTAGCTAGATCTTTTACTAACAGTCTTTCTGAGGTTCTAAAAAAAGTGCTATCTTAGGTTATGGGTCTTGAGCTCCTCTCCTTGAGTAGGTCATCCACTCGCATGGCTTCTTTGAAGGCCCTAGCTAGCACACTCCCTTTACAGAGTTGAGTTGCTCACCAAGGCCTTGTAAAGGACTTCGCTTCATATTCTACTTATGAACATAGTGGAGACCGCTCATTCGCTAGGTCACTCTGTGGGGCTGGGATTCTCTTAAAGAGACTTCGTGCATGGGTGGCATAGTCTTGGATATCCTCCTTGTCCTTTTGACTGATGTCATCAATCTAACGACGATGTTGTTAGAGTATCCTGCCTACAAGAATCTCTTGAGGAAGAGACTCTTGAGGTTATTGAAGTCATTGCATTCGGCATTGTCTAGACTAGTGTACCACATCCATCCTTTGTCTCCTAGGCAAAGTCTAAAAGCTTGTGCACGTTGAGCAAGGTCCGTGAGGCTGTTAGCCTTATATACTTGCTCAAACTGCTCCACAAAGCTATACCGATCATTGTCGGGCTGATACTTGTTGAGTTGCTTGGCAACCATAGGTATCTTGGTTTGGCACCTAGAATTTAGGGTAATTCCTAGTCTTGCTAGCAATGAAGTTGCCAGGGCTACTTTGCTCTGCTCTACAGCTGTGTTGTCTAAGAGTCGCTTCGTAAGAAGCTCGCTCAGGCATCTAGTGCTCTCTCCCTCTTAGCATTTAGTCTTGTCCTATTTCAATTGGCGAGCATTAAGACTCATTCATTCCTATGTCTTGTCTCATCTTTTGAGCTCGTTCCTCTTGATTGTAGGCGGGTATGCCTAGCAATGTTCTCCTTGCCAACTTTTGCTCTTCCTCAAGATTGGCTATGATGTCTTCGGCTGGTCTACTGTGATGCTCCATTTTAGTTTGCAAGTCATACCGGGTTATCATTCGCTGGATATCGATTGGGAATCCTCCCAAGTCAAGCTCGTCATTTTCAGAGTTGTGCTAGCCCTTGACATGCTGCTAGTTTCTTGAGCAATTAGGGTGTCGATCAAATTGATCAAGTCGGATAGAATTGCATCTCTAATCATGCATGTCATTGTTACTCCCTCGCAGCTCAACGATTCGAGTCTCTTAGTGTTCGACGATTGGTGACCTTGGTCACTGTTTGATGTTTGGGGTCTCCTCCTACTAGTGGGTTCATTCTGACCTCTCACTAGGAATCCTCATTCACAATAATATCATGTTTTATGAACTCCAAAGGGATAATTCCATTATAAGTGACATTTGAAAGCATGTGTGCTAGAATATATATCACATGTACTTGCATTTAAAGCATGAAATACTAATTTTAGCAATTGCACTCATTGAATAGAGCCGGTAAGTGTGATACATAAACAATATCTAGCATGACCATATTATGACGTTAAAACTCTCACGTCTCTACCTCCAATGATACAAACAAGTGTCTTGCAATGAACAACTTGTGCCATACGTAAGGCCCAACACTTCTACCCTGATTCCATCCGTTTGCATCCATCCTCCATAACTTGCTCGATGAGCTCTACCATGGAGTGCATTGTGGTAAGGAAAAGTAACATCACTGCATCCTTGAGCACACGATTAGCCAAATGTATGGCATCAACTAACTTTGCCTTATTATGGGAGTTCCATGACAGAATTCCATCCCCCAATCTATGCACAACACTATCTTTAGGGAGATGAACCACCATGATATCGCATGGTGTGTTTGTGGTTTCTTCGTCAACCTCAACCATATTGTGTTGGTTGACCCTCCAACACCTCTACCACTTGGGAGAATCACTTTGTAATGTATTTCTTACATCGAATGGGTTACGCACAACATTATGCCACTCCACCTTCACCATTGTAGCAGCATGGAAGGCAATGAATTGCAAGGGGTCTTCCATGCAGCTTTCAGTGTGGATCTTTGCATATTGACTCCTCGATTAGCAACATATTCTTCTTACTGAATGTTACTATAGATAATATTCTCGAGACCCATTCATTTATTGGTGTGTGTGGTTGTCACATCTTGCATCGTTATAGCTTTGTGGGAGATGATGTCTTGCAAGGGGACTTCCATGCTACTTTTAGTATGGTCCTCTGGACGAGGACCTCACAATTACCAACACATTGTTCCTTCAAAATGTTATATAGATAATATTCTTGAGGCACATTAGTTCACCTATGTTTGTGGTGGTTGGCACATCCTCCACCATTACAGGTTCATAATAATAATTGTATCTCCCTTGCAAAAATATAGACAATTCTTATTGACATTGTATTTTAGGGGGGGGAAAAACCATGAGTCATGCTTGTTTACTGATAGTTGTCATGTCCCCTAGCAAGACTAGTCCATGTTCTTGCATGCTTTCCTTCCCTACATAGGAAGACATGTCACTATTAACACTGTATAATGATAGAATGTTTTTAAGCTTTGATGTCATTTGATCATGATATGTGTGAAATTCATGAGCATTGTTTCTTTATCTCTTTGTATACGGGCCATGTGTGCTATCACTGCAAATCCAAGACCTTTAATTCTTTCATCCTCTACATAGTACAAAATATTTTTGTTGTTACTTCGGTGATGAACAAGGTTTCCATGCTTTCAGATCATGAGTTTTGTGCATAAGCAAGCTTACCATCTCAGTGCTTTGTAATATGTGGTGTCAGTGGGATGCGATGTCATGTCCTTGGTTATTGCCTCACCGCTTTCCGTTATTGTTGTGTGTCTCTCTATAGTGGTGTGTAAGGTAAGCCTCTCCACCGCAAGATTTGGAAGAATTTGATCTATACTTCTATCCATGCCAACGACATGGATCTCCTTAGTGGTGCCTTCCACTACAAATGAAGTCCATTGGAAACATGTCAAGGGATGGAATAGTACCGATCCTTTGGAACAATACGAATGAACATGTAATAAATGGCAAATTTGTAACTTTCAATTGTTTTACCTCTACTACTTAAGTGCATTGTTTATTGCATTGTTAGGATTGCGATATGCTCTTTATTGGTATCAATCAAAGGACCTACATGGTTTGGTAGTTACGACTCATATTCAGTGAAATATATTCACTATAGGAATACAAGAGATGTCTGAGCTATAATACTTTAAAACATTAAACCTTTTGGGTGTGGAGAAACTAAATTAATTGGTGATGAGGGCCAATATGGCCTTTCTTCAATGATATTAGGTGTACGTTTGATCTTCTATTTTCTTTTTTTGACAATTGCACTACTAGTATCAATTTTGTATAACCAATCATAGTCTCTTCATTAGGAGACAACAAAGTGCAATATACCTACTAAGGATACAACTCATTTTACTTACCATGCCTCTAGAACCTTGTGTCTCTTGTGCTTTTTTTTCTCATTGAGTACTTTTGGTACAAACCTTTCTCATTGGAGGGGTATTCACCTTTTGGGTAGTTGAGAAAGATAGGGCATCTTCGATAAACCTCCTCATCCCACTCTTGCTCTATCTGATAATCCTCATACATGCAGCACTAATCATCTTGCAGCCTGCTCCCGATAGAGTTTGTATAACCCCTCTCTCCATCTGCCCATACATGAACTTGACAGGAAAAGTCACCATCATATTGATGGAATGGATTAGCAAGATAGCACTGCAAACATGCTATAAGAGAAGGATATTGTGAACTACATGTACAAAAGCCTCCATGCTCCCAACTTTGATGACTTCTGTGAATCTATATCTTCATTCGGCTTGAAATCATAAAAGATGGTGCGAAATAGTTTCTCTCTATGTTTTCCCTTTATCTCCTGCGTATATTGGAAGAAAAAATCATGTTCCACTTGAAAGTTATAATAGTCCTTCCAACTCAAGAGTAGTCTCCTTCAGTTGTCTTGTGACATGGCCCAGAAGGTCTCTTGTCTTACCCAACTTCGAAATGGTGCATTTTCATCTGCTCAAATCAAAGCTATATCATTTAATACCAATTCATTAGACTTACAACATAGATAATATAGATGAACGAGAATAACCTACGTTCAGGCATGCCCATCAACGTTTGAATTTTCCTATCAGAACTCTCCATGGCCTTCAATATCCTTACGTGATCTCCTTCGTTTAGCTTTGAGGATGCCAATGTGTATACTCTCTCCTCATTCAATACACATCCCCGGTCTTGGAGCCCCACTCCAAGCATGGGACAATTTTGCATTAACAAAAATATTGTTACTTCAGACCAATGTAGTTTGAGTACATATTAATGGCAAGTATGAAGAGGTAGCAACTTATTGATACCACTCCTCTTCAAGGCTAGGGTCTACAACTCTTAGCAAATGTTGATTTTGCTTGAAGAGTTTTTCATTAACATTATAGTATGCTTTGCTCCACTTGGTTCTAAATTTAGAGTCACAGAGCTGTGTCCATTTCTGTTCAATTGGCCCCATTGCCATATCATACTTGTCTTGCACTTGGTAATTAAGGACAACGTTATTGCATCGGGAAAAAATGCATAAGGGAAAACATTGTTAAGTTAGCTTGAAGAACTACCTACCTTCCACATGACGTGGGCAAGTGCCTTTGTATTAGTTAACTTTGAATACTAGTTAACTTGTCAAAAATAGTTACATAGTTAGGTTGCCCTAGCATCCTTGCTTCTCGCAAATAAGGTTTGGATATGAGGTATAGAAAACCCTCTTTTGTGCTAGCCTATATACATTCTATATTAGGGTCTCATGCATATTTCTTCATCCATGTGACCTTTAGCACATAAAGGCATTCCAAGTATATGAGAAAATGGTCCAATGCATACCTGTTTATATGAGATATAGCTAACAAATCTCCCCGTCTTTCACACTTGTCACTTTCACAAGGTGACAATCAACACACACATGTTGCCTTGTATTATTTGGAAAGGCTATTCCAAACAATCATTTATGTTAATGACAATGTAAGCAACAAACACATTGCAAATCACATGTGCGTATCTCATTCATCCATGTAAGGAGCAGATGGTTACCATCCCAAACATAAAACATGCAATTTGATAAAAAGACCCAATCGGTGTCGCGGATTTTTGCCTCCCTCATGCTTCTTTAGCCAATGGGTGCCCCACTCATTTCTAATTGTATCATCAACCTTCTTGCATTGGTGCCTTGAAATCTCTAATGATACTATGAATATACCCATCCCTGTAATGTACCCATTGCTAAAAATGGTCTTTGAGAGTTGCTTGTACCTTGATGTGACTTGTCTTACTGTAGGCATGGAAACCAAATGACATAATGGGATGGGTGGAAAAGGGGTGGTTATTCGCATCTCTACGAAACAATGAAGTAATATCCACATCAACATAAAGAAATAAAAACCATAATCAAATATCATGTCACCATCTCTTATAAGCACTCACTATCAATGTTTCCAACTAGTCTTCAGTGCAATCTTGCACAATACGTTTATCGCAAGTGATTGTGAGAGTAGTCTCACCAATCCCTGACCTCTATCATGCACTCCTTTTTAGTTCTTTGCATTCGCTTCTTCTTGCTTTGCATGTGGCCACACCCTTGTTGTGCACTAAAGAACTTGATGCTTTGATAGTCATCCCTCTCCATGTCAGTATCACTCTTCGATACTAGGAGCTTTCTCTTGCCCTTCCTCGTATGTGTTTTCGAAGCGTATCCATCTTCTCCTGATGTCACTCCTTCCCCATATGCAAGTGCAATGATTGCCTATAGCTCACCGAATGTCAATGATTGCGTTTATGTTGCTCTTCCCCTCGCTCTTGGAGGGCGACTACCCCCTTGAAATTGCATGCTGGTGGTGACAATAGCCTGTCATGCTCTAGGTCATGGAGGTAAGCATGAGTCGTGGCGAGATTGGTATGGTCGTTGTCTCTTTCTTGCAAACAACGATCCAAAATAGGATGAGAGGGGGATAAAGCAGCCACAACAAATCTCTCTCTCTCTCTCTCCTAAAAGAATAAATAATATGTCAATTACTTAGTTAACAAAAATATATAATTATTTTTTTGAGAGTATTAATTTAGATGGTATCAATTTAGTTAGTTGGTATTAATTAGATTACTATTTCTTTCTTATATTGGTTAGTAATGAACAAATTAGTATTAATTAACTTCTCATATTAATTGATTATTTAATTAAATTAGTCTTACTTAATATTTATTAGTATTAACTAGTATTTATTATTAGATATAAGTATTTATATTGGTCTTCCTTATATTAAATTTGTATTAGTTATATTATTGTTATTATTTAATTTTAATTTTAACTAATATTTATTTTTAAACATTAATACATTATTTATTAGTAATTATTAATAATTAATAATGTTAATGTAATTAAATAGTTAATAATGTGCATTTAATTATCAATATGATTAATATATTTTTTATTATTGTTAAATTAATTATTAGTAATTAAAATATTAATAAGTAATAATTAATAATAATAATAATAATAAAATTGATATTAATACTAATTATTAAATTATTTCTAATCAATTAATCATTTAATTTTTAGTAATTATAATTAGTACTATTATTTAACTACATTAATATTAATTATTAGTATTAATTATTTACTTAATTTTAATTACTAGTATTAATTATTTTTAATATTAATATATTTATTATTGATATTTATTATTTGTTAGTCATAATAAATTAATTATCAAAAAATAATAATATTTTCACTTTAAATATTAATATTATTTATTTAATTATTCACACTTAATTTTTTATTTCAATTATTAGTGTTAATATTAATTTGGTTTTAATAAACTAATCAAGAATTTTTTAACTAATTACTAAATAATTAACAGACTACTAATTACATACTAACTAATTGCTAAATCATTAGCAATTAGTTAACTAATTAACTAATTACTTGTTTTGTTAACTAATTAATTAACTAGTTAACTTAAGATTAATTAATGTTTAAATAACTGATTAACTAGTTAGTAAATAACTATTACTTAGTAATTAACTAACCACTAATTACTTTTTAACTAATTGGTAACTAATTACTAATTACTTATTACCTAATTACTAAGTTTATAATGAATTAACTTAGTATTTATTAATAATTTCTTAAGTGATAATTAATGAAATAACTAAGTAAGTAACTTATTTTGCAACAAAATAACTAATTAATTAATTATGTAACTAATTAAGTGATTATTAATTAATAATTATTAAACTAATTAACTAATTGATAACTAATTATTATATAATTAAGTAATCAATTAATTAAATAATTAATAATTAATTGCTCATGTGTATGTGTGGGGGAAGGGGTTTTTGAAAAAATTTCCCTCCTCCATATGTGAACTCTCTCTCTCTCTCTCTCGGACACATTGATCGAGTAATTAGTTTATTATTTAACTAATCAAATATTAAAGCAAGTAATTAATTATTAAATAGTTAAGTACTAATTAGGAATATTAAATAATTTATTGAGTAATATTATCTTATTGATCAATTAAATGTATACAATTAAAATGATTAAGTAATTAAATCATTAATTAATATTAAAATTAACTAATACATGTAGAAACTAATAAATATTTAGTTAATCATTTTAATTAGTCAATCAGTTTACTAGTTAATCAATTAGTTTATTAGGTTATTAAATTATCAAATTAATCATATATTTAGACAATTAATTAATTAGTAATTAGTATTATTAACAACTTAATAAATTAATGTCAACGTGTTAATTAAGTTACTAATTAATTTTTAAATTTTTATCATATGTGTAAATTAAGTAATATTTAGTTAGATAGTATTAGTTAGTTAATTAGTGTATCGATTAAATAATATCAATTAGAATATTAATTAATTAGTTAATTGATATAAGTTAATGCATATAAACTAGTTTATTAATTAATATATTAATATATATCAATAATAATAGTTCATGACTATCGATTAGTTTATTATAATTAGTTACTTACTTAATATCACTTACTTTAGAAAAATGGTATATTTAGTTCATCAATTAGTTTTATTAATTAGTATTTGAATGAGATTATTAATTGTAGTTATTTTATTATAGATATTGTGTGTGTGTGTGTATATATATATAATACTAATTCGTATGTTTTAATATGTTGGTCAATAAGTATATTGATTCACATGTTAAGATATATAAAGTGATCTCTTGGCATATTAATATGAATTAATTCATATATCAATTAAGATGTTAGTATTAATCATATAATATAAATCAATGTGTTAGTATAGTAATATTAACTAGTTAATATGATAGTATATTAACATGTTAGTTATATGGGATTCTTTTGGAGGGCATGAAGAGAGTGCGAGTGTGTGTGGATTAGGATCATTTTGCCACCGATAAAGGGGTTGTCGACACTCGCATCTATGTTACTTATTTGGGTTTAGGGTCTAGGGTATGCGAGAGAGTGTGTGCATGTGTGCTAGGATGGTTGAAGGGAGAGAGAGAGTGCATGTGGACTAGGATCATTTTGTCACCAAAGAAGGGGTCGTTGGTGCCCCCATATTTGGTGAAAAAAGATATGTCAAACACCCCTGCCCCCCTCTCTCGTGGCGCTCTCTTCGTACGGCACATGTCTCTTAGTCTCTCTTTCTCCATATGGCACATGCATTTAATGCTCTACTATTTCAAAGTGGTTATAGAAGGCTACGCACCCCCTATGACACAGCACCCTCCCCTCCGCCAAGTTGTAGAATATTTAATCTTGCAGGTGCGTACATCTCTCTCCCTCTCTCTCACCCCTCTCTCTCTCTCTCTCCTCCTCTCTCTCACTCTATCTGTCACCCCCACTCTCTCTTTCTATCCTCCCACCCCCCTCTCTCTCTTATCTATGGCACCCTTATCCACTCTCACTCACTCACACACACACACACACACACACACACACACACACACACACACACACACACACTCTCTCTCTCTCTCTCTCTCTCTCTCTCTCTCTCTCTCTCTCTCTCTCTCTCTCTCTCTCTCTCTCTCTCTCTCTCTCTCTCTCTCTCTCTCTCTCTCTCTCTCTCTCTCTCTCTCTCTCTCTCTCTCTCTCCCCCTCTTTGGCTCTCTCCCTTCCACAAAAATCTATATATCCTCTCTCTCTCTCTCTCACATATCTGGCACCTGTATCCACACACACACACACACTCTCTCTCTCATCCTCTCTCTCTCTCTCTCTCTCATGCATACACACTTTATATATTTGGCACTCGCACCCGCACACACAGATACACACTCTCTATCTCCCTCCCTCCCTTTGTCATGCACACACACTTTATATATCCTCCTCTCTCTCTCTCTCTCTCTCTCTCTCTCTCTCTCTCTCTCATATGACATACATCCTCACACTAAGTCTTTCAATGTCACCCATATCTGACATGTGTATTTGTATATGTGTAGATAGCTTTGGAAATGGATCCAATGTCAAGTGCTATAGCAAACATTGAGGTTCGCATATATGTATCCTCACTCTCTCCCAAACCCATTATGCACTACACAAGTAGTCGATGTTGAAGAAGGAAGACATTTGCAATGGCAATGGCTATCGTGTTCTTGCTATCACCCATGCGAATGGCCAAATACAAAGTATGTCAATCCATTGCAACAATGACCATGAGGCTGGTTAGGTATATGTTCTGGATACCTTTGTCTCGCAAAACTATCTTGTCGAACAAGGAAATGGGCCTACATTGCATCCTTCTCCCACTGTAGACCTCACCCAAAGCCCATACAAGGTTGAGAAAACAACAATCACTGTGGAAGCCTCCCCACCCCCCCAAGACATTGCAAAAAACAAAACCATCCCAATCACGCTTAATGTGGAAGAGAAGGGGATACAACCATCCTTTGATGCTACAAGTGTGGTTGAGTATGTAATGTCTTCGGGGGGCTGACATTGAGTGTTACATCATTTGCTTTAGAATATGAGCATTATAGAGAGAGTTGAGGAGATCCTAGTTTTGTATGATGGGAATGTGGAATACGAGCTTCCATCAGTAGCAAACAATATGCGTCTAATGGAGGGTATGGAGCAAAAGTACAATGGCCATTGTTGGACAAAGCCCACGTTAACATTGATGGCATTCCCTAGTACTGTTTGATGAAGTAAATGCATCGGAGAACTAGAGTGTCCAAATAGAAATTGTGTTGGCCGATTTATTTATGGCTCCCCAAACCAAGTGGCATGGATAGGTACAAGACTCTTCATTTGCTCCACTATCATTAAAATGATTGTGGAGTAGCATGACCTAGTTCTGGTACCCTGTTACAAGTAAATCATACTTATCAAGTCCCATGACATGCCATGCAAGAAAACTTAATACCAACATTGTGGCTATCGGAATGTCAGCTTGCTATTGATTGTCTCGGAAGCCTTGGATGCTTCTATGGTAAGAACCCCCCCATCTTGCTCACCAAGTGTGAGAGTGTGTAGTGTATTATATGATATTAGTGAGCACAATGTCGAGATGTTCATCCATTGAGGCACACATAACCATGAGATGCAAAGAGGCACGTGCAGAACTAATGTCAAAGAGGTATGAAAGACCATAGAGGAAATGGTAAAATACTTTAGTGCAATTGGACCTTGACACTTGCAAATGACTATGGCTAGAAGGTGAATGGTGAGTGCTCTAGATCTGAGCAAGGTGTTCCCATGTCTTACAAAACTGAACTCTTGATGATGCTCGATGAACTCCAACCACTCATTCAGAGGAATAAGTAACATATTATTCCATTCACAATGAAGATAATGTCAATGATTGGACGAGCCTCAGGGGTTGACTTAGTGAATCATATGTGAAGGAATGGCATTGGGACCTACAATAGTTGGATATGCTTCAACCACATGCATTTCATTAATGATTGGACTACCATGGCAGTACATGTGTATGACCCAAGGTAGTTTCTCTCACACAATTCTACCATCACAACACAAACTTAATGAACATAGTTCTCCTTACTCTTCCATTCCTGTATTATGTTTCTGTAATGTACAAGAGTTGATGACTCTAGCAATATGTGAGATAAAGAAAGAGGACACAAATGCACAGACACTTTTTTGGACAAATATGAATGAAGTGATGGAGAATCGTGGCCACCCAAGTGTTGATTTTTGAAGATTCATGGCAAATGAGGTAGGCGCCAAACTGGAGGTACATCCTTATTTAATTGGAAACAAAGTCTCCAAATACACATATCATAGTATGGGCACAAGAGTTTCCAAGATAAGCATAAGCATTTGTGTTGCATGTGGAGGTGTGCAGCCATGGAAGATGATGCAACAGTGCAATATTGATTCATTCGAGCTTGGTGGGCCTCAAGGAAAGTTGTGCATTGCAATATACCTGTAATGGATTATCGGCTTAGTTGGTGCCATATCAGATATCCATGTTCAAGGTGACACATTGCTAGGGTAAGACTAAATTTGTAATAGCAGGATGTGATGTGTGGCTCAATTTTTTTCTCATGCTCCATACCCTCTCGTGCTAGTATTTGTCTAGGTGGTGGATGACATCCACAAACCTAGCAAAGCCAATGCATACAAGCTAGTTGGCATGGGAGGGATTTAAAGGATCTATCAGCTTGTACGATGCCAATGTTAGTGATTTGGCCAATGCTCTATTACAGAGCCCAAAACAGCATGCATTCATTGGTGAAAAGTTCCATGGTCCAAGACCTAGTGTAGAGAAGCTTTTGAGTCGACTACAACAAGAAATTATCCCCACACCTCGAGCAATAGCAAGGATGGTTGAGGAGGTGGCAAGAGGAATTGAATTGCATCAACATCCTGATTTTTGAGGGGAAAATGTGAATGTAGTGAGAAAACATAAGGTTGATGGTGGAAAAGTGGGGTCAGAGGAAGCAAATGCCTCTTAGAAGCGTGAGTATGTGACTGAAAACATACCTAGAAGAAAGGGCACAAGAAAACTAAACTTTGAGAACTCTTTGCCTTCCAACCAATCAAGGGAAGTCCTTTATGACACCATTTGGGCTATAAGAAGGATTCCAACTCGCAGTCGTGTGCAATGTCAAGGATGCTTGGGAGCTAGACAGGGAAAATGCAAAAAAACAATCAAAAACACGATGCATGGAGTGCATGCACCTTCATTTTGGTGCATCATGGAGTGATCCAGCTCAAGAGGAGAAGCTTGCAATCAACATGGAATGTGGCGCCAGTTCATGTGGTTTTGTAATGATATTGTGGACTTTAGATGGAACATTTGTTCTTCCATTCATCACGCACCACCCAAAGTTTCACAAGTATGGCTAGTGGCATGAGGCACAAATTTGAAAGTGGAAGAAATCCACATGTTGGAGAGTGGTGGGTTTGTTTTACAAAAGGTGGCACAAGAGGTGGATGCTAATGAGGGCTCATGTAGATATCGAAGAGGCATTTCATAGGTTGCAGGGAAAAGGATAGACTCAGAATCGGCTCTAGATGCAACTATGAAGGGCCATAGAGTGGTGAAGTCCTTAAAGTATGAGCTTTTCAAACTAGAGACACCTAGCTCAAGTGTCTTGTAGGAGTGTTATAATGTGCACATTGCAAAGAATCCAACATGTAATTGCCGAGATTTCATAGACCATATCGTAGAAGGAAAAGTGTAATTGGCATGCAAGCACCTATACTATGTGTACCTCTGAGTGTTTGAAATGGATGCAAATGTAAATATCTTTACACACCAACCCATACTCACTGAAGAAAACTTGCACATTATATTTAGAAGCATGACTTTTCCAACACCACCTATACTCTGACTAGCAATGCAACAGCAACACTACCTCTTAGCACAACTGCATTTTATTTTGTCGAGAAAATACTGTTATACAACTCAATTAGTTAGCTTATGTCAAAATTTTGACAAGCTTTTGGTGACCTTGTCTCTCTTAGTTTCTCAAACAAAAGTATTATTGCCAAAGTTAATGCAATATAAATGTACATTTGGATTGCTTGTATGAATTGTCTTATATCAAATTCGTTGGGGGGAGGGAGCTATCAATCCATGGCAATTAAATTTCAAAAAATACAAAGTGGCTGCATGAGCATTCACATTATGAGAGAGAGAGAGAGAGAGAGAGAGAGAGAGAGAGAGAGAGAGAGAGAGAGAGAGAGAGAGAGAGAGAGAGAGAGAGAGAGAGAGAGAGAGAGAGAGAGAGAGAGAGAGAGAGAGTTAAGGGAAGTGTTTGTTACAACACATGGCACAATCTGATGTGAGGCATTATTATACAATGTGGACTGATCACATGCATGTGAGAGAGAAAGTGAGAGAGAGAGAGAGAGGGAGACAAACATAGAGAGTGAGTGAGTGAATGAGATATAATATAAATATAAATATAAATATATATGTATGTATGTATGTATAGGTGTTTACACAACACAAAGAGAAAGAAAATATAGAGTGAGAGGGAGAAATTGCATGTATAGAGAGAAAGTGAGAGAGAGTAAAGAGATGGAGAAATTTTAGAGAGAGAAAGAGAGAGAGAGAGAGAGAGAGAGAGAAAGAGAGAGAGAGAGAGGTGAGATGTGGTGTATCATTCTGGGGTGATCTCATGAATGTACCCACATTATGTGCTAGAGAGAGAGAATCATTTGTAAAAATTACATGGCGCAACGAACATAATTTGAGAAAGAGATAGAGAGTACACAACAGATAAGAGGAGAATAAGTAAATTCTTTAGCTCCAAACAACTGATACAAAGATGGCTCTATCCACCCGTGCACTTTCACTGTGAAGCTTAGATGGTGATCTAGACAGAAGATAGGTGAAGAGCTTAAGGCTAGCTGGAACAACTCTTACTGGGTGAAAGATATATGATTGATAGCTGTGAAGGGGTTTAATTTTATAGTCTGTGAAGGGGGTCATGATGGATGACCTTCCATATGCACATGTGTCTGTTGACCTTCCATGTGTACCTCCACTAGTTGGCTAGGGAATATTTTCTTTACCATTGGCTAGGGCCCCTGATAACTCCCTTACCCCGCAATGTGCCTTAAGTTGCTACCAGCTTAACTACTCCGTCTAACCCAAAGATTAAACCCACAACAGTCGCCTTTTTGACATCTGATCACATAGACCTCATGTGACATACAAGTTAGGACTCAACCAATATCCGAGCTCACATATGGCTTCTTCTCATAATGGGGGCCTTACAACTTTGAGCACCATGGATCATTGGTAGCACCTTATGAGGCTGGGGCATTGAGCATATCTAACATCCCCCTCAATGTCCACCTGAACTATCTCCTCGGCCCAATGCCGAGTCTTTGAAGATGAACTTGAAGCAGATCCTTCGTAAGTGCTTTGGTGAAGATATCCGCTCCATTCTCCTCTGTTGGACAATAGACGAGTTTCACTATCCCATCCTCGATCAAATCACACATAGTGATACTGGATCTCTATATATTTGGTTCGCGCATGAAACACTGGATTTTTGGCAATGGAGATGCAACTCTGATTATCACATCTTAGGATAGTTGGTTCTTCATCTTGCACTCCCATATGCCATAGGATCCTTCTCAACCATACTACTTCACATGTAGCAAAACAAGCTACCTTATACTCAGCTTCAGTAGAAGACAATGCCACTGTTGGCTGCTTCTTACTAATCCAAGAGAAAATTCTCGAACCCAAAGAGAAACAATAACTAGAAACTGATTTCTTGGAATCACTGTCTCCTACCCAATCTGAGTCACAATTCCCCACAAGAGAAGTTCCGGAACTGTATGTGATACCATAGTCAAGATTTTCCTTCAAGTATCTGAGCACCTGCATCCCAGCTTTCCAATGACTGTCATGAGGTTTGTTTGAGAACCTGCTCAAAATACCAACAACAAAAGTAATATCTGGTCTGGTGTTACACAAGTAGATCGACCAACCTCTTGTACCTCCTAATGTCTGCTAGTGCTGATGTATCCTCAATGGATAAATTTGCATTCACCTCCATAGGTGTAGCTATCTCCTTGCACTCGGTCATGCCAAGTGCCTTCAGGATCTACTATGCATACTTCTTCTGAGAGATGAAGATTTTCTAGACTTCAATCCCCAAACAATAGTGCAGCAAGCCTAAGTCTGTCATTTCAAACTCAAAACTCAAAGCCTTTCGAGTTTGGTTGATCATATCTTTATAGTCACGTGTAATAAAAAGGTCATCCACATATAGGACAATCACTACAGACTTTTCACCATCCCTATAAACATACAAGTTAGCATCTGAGGCACATCTTTTGAAGTTTAAGTTTAAAAAGAAGTTATCTATTCGTTGGTACCATGCTCTGGGGGCTTGTTTCAGCCCATACAATGCCTTCTTTAGCTTACACACTTTGTTCTCAGAATGGGGGGCCTTAAACCCTAGTGCCTAAGCCACGTACACCTCCTCCTTGAGGTCACCATTTAGGAACGTTGACTTAATATCCATTTGGTAAACTGGCCATTGCTTGTAGGTGGCCACTGCATCACCGGATGGGTTCCCTATTGCCAAGTGAGGATATAGTCATTCTCGCTATCGTAGCCTGATGTTATTGCCTTCCGCTTTGACTAGATGTAGTCCAAATGCAACATGTATGTGTTTTTGCAATGTGGCCTCCTTGCCCTTGTTCACTAGATTGGCCCATTGAGGTTCTAGGGTCTCTGTTTCTCTCGGTTCGGGTATGGGCTTTTGGTTGCTCTTTTGTCAATGAGGATCCACGTTCGTGTAGAGCCATTACTACACTAAGGTCTAATTTGGGGGACGTATCACAGCGCACGTTTTCTCTCCAACCTAATTGGGGGAGGTGTGGAGGGGGCAGAGCCCCCTCTACGGGGGTCCGAGGGGGTTATGGTAAACACCATGTGCAATTTGGAGGACCGTTTAGCCAAATTTTGAACTAATGTTCTAAGTTTCAGCCTAGTGATGGGTCTGTGATGTGCCTTTAGCTCTACGTAGCCTTTGGGGTCAATTTCGGGGTTCAGGGTTTTTCTAATATGTTGCCTCATTTGTTTTTTGCCAATCAGATTTTAGCTGCTTAGCATTTTGCATCTAGGTCTCTGGGTCTCGCTGCTGCCTACTTCAAGCTGCTAAGTGACTGCTCCCTACGATTTCGTCTATTCCATGTGCTAGAATCAAGTTCTGAGCGTCAAAAGGACTTTCAACAGTTTGAGCTGTTGAGCTCCAGTCGGGTCAGGTCGAATTTTTGAGAAGTTGATAAAAATTTACACTCGGGACAGTTGGTCCGAATTGCAGGGTCCGAGTGGGTCACTTGGACGAGCCGAGGCGCATGGGCCAAGGGCCAAATTCGTGACTTGGACAGGGTAGACTCGGACGGGCCGAGTGGTCGATTTGGACGAGGTCACTCGGACGAGCTGAGCCACTTGGGCCGAAGGCCGAATATGACACATGGTTGAGGGCCGAATTGGTTGATGGCCCGAATGGTCGACTTGGACGGGCCGAGTAGGTCTGGGCCGAGGGCCGATTAGGGTTTCGGGTCGAGTGGGCCGAGCGAAAGAGGGCCGAGGGCCAATTCTGGGACTCGACCCAGAAGTTGCTGCTCGAATGGGCCGAATGCGGCACGATGACAACAACGAGATGTCGATCTTGCTCAATTCATGCAATTTACCCAATCCTAGCAAGCACAAACCTCCAAATCCTATCTAGGGGTATAGGGGAAGGGATTCATATACCTGAATAGAGCAGTAGGCTCGTCGATGGCAAGATCGGAGCGAATCGTGCGATGGCTCTCTCTCTCACTCTCACTAAAATGGTCACAAATGAGCTTTCCCTTGGCCTCTTGGCTCTTATGCCCCTTCTCGGGTATGATGTTGATGCCCCTAATCACTCACTTGCCGATCTTAGGCATCACAAGCAAGCTTTTTACCATTTTTTGCACGATTTTTGCCCTGTTTTACCCTGGTTTGCAACAGTAAACCCTAATGCTTATTTTCTTTGTTTTCTCCTACTCTAATGCATCCAATTCACAAAGTAAATACCTACACTACTCCATCTCACAATAGAAATCTCAAAAAAGCAAAAAACCTACCTACCAAGGAGATCGAATACCATCTTCAACCCCCTCACTTCCTACCTATCTCAAGCACTGGTTCGGGAAAAGCCCTTACTTCGATGCTCGATTCGAAGCGCGCAAGTGCTCAAGGCTTGAATCCGTTGGTCCCGGCAACGGAACCAAAATGTGGGAGCTTTTGCTCAACCACCAAGACCCACAGACCGCTTATTGTTTCAAGCGTTCCAAGCTGAGCACTAATGGCTACCTCTCACATAGTCGATGCGCCATCCATATCTACGGGGGGTGTAGTGAGCTTATCTCCATGCCATTCGAGTTACCTCCTCTCCTGCGCACTCCGGTTGCTCCACGATCCAAGTGCAAGCTTCAAGAAAGCTCCATCCTCAAGCTCCACACTCCAAGCTCCATCATCGCGAATAAGAGAAAAAAAGAGAAGAGAAGGAGAGAGGAGAGAGGAGAAGATGGAGAGCTTCACCCTCTTGATCCCTCGCCCTCACACACTCACTCCCTCGCACTCTCACACTTCCTCTCTCAAGCACAAGCTCAAGCAAGCAAGAAGAAGAAGAAGAAGAAGAAGAGGAGAGCTACTTTTGGCCACACACAAGAATGAGCTTCTCATTCACTTTTCAACTTTATATACAAAACCCTCAATCCCTTTTGGGCAGTCATCCCCTTTTCCCATTTTTTACATGGCCGACCGTAGCCTAGGCCCTTTTTCCCCTTGTTCTTCTGTCTATATTTACAAATTGCATGGGTGAGAGCCGGGCGCTCCTTGAATTAAACCATGATGCGCTTGCGCTCTTTTACAAAAGTTTTGACTTGTGCTTTTCCTTGTGCACCTTTGTCTTCCGTTTCTCTTTGCCTTGGCCTTTGTCTTTGTCTTCTGTTTTAGCTTTTCGAAATTTCCACCGCCTGGCACTTTTTTACAAGATTTCAGGGCACGTCTTTGTATTTTAAAATGCACCTTTCCCCTTTTGCATTTGCCTTGGATTTTCTAAGGTTGCCCTTGCGCTTTTGGCATTTTCTCCTCTTCTTTCTTCAGTCGGGCTACCTTTTTTCCGCCTTTGCCCTGTGTCGTTTTTATTTCATTTTGCTTTCTTCGTGTTGGGGTTAACATTACCCCCCTCCTAGACGAGTGCCAGTCCCATGGCACTCACCATTGTAGATAGCAGGCAGTAGCATGCACCAAAGACGTGTGTGGCATGGGCCTCTGTGGTTGCCATGGCGGAGTGTTGGTAGTGGTGGGGAGGAAGGTCATCGAGGGCACGTTGGTGGGTTAAGTGGTAGGTGGTAGGGCAATGGGAGTTGGTGCTAGGGTTGTTCTTTGGGGGGGTTGCACTGATGGAGTACAATGGCAGGCTTATAGGGTGATAAGGATATGAATTCAGAGTTGAGTGTTGATGAAGAGAGAACGACACCCTCGTTGGAGTCTTCAATACCTGCAATTGAAGACCTCTCATAGGTGGTTTCTCCCTAGGGGTAGTGCGAGTCGTCTTTATTGTACACAAGACAGAGTTTAATTAGTTTGGCAGACAAGTCGAACTCTAAGCAAGTTGAGAGTATTGTCTTGCACTTGAGGACCCAAACTATGTATATATTTCGGTGCAGATATTATGTCAGTCCCCAATACAATCTCCAAAAGCTCATAAGAATCAAGGATAGTTGTAATTTTGAACTCCCACAAGGTGTAGTTTGTGCCATCTAACTTGCCTTTGCTGAAGGTTGTTGGACGAATCTTGAGTGTTTGAATAGCCGGTACAGGAGCACCACCTCTTGCACCGCTTTTCCTGATACGCTAGAACCACTTCTGGAAGATGACATTGTTCCTCTTTGCTATTGAAGCCTTTGCCTCTTGCACATTCTTAATCCCTAGAGCCCCTTGGGATCTGATACCATGTAAAAATTACACAGCGCAACGAACAGAATCTGAGAAAGAGATAGGGATTACACAATAGATAAGAGAAAATTAAGTAAATTCTTTAGCTCCAAACAACTGATGCAAAGATGGCTCAGTCCACCCTTGCACTTCCACTATGAAGCTTAGATGGAGATCTAGATAGAAGATAGGTGAAGAGCTTAAGGCTAGCTGGAACAACTCTTACTAGGTGAAAGATATACGATTGATAGCTGTGAAGGGGTTTAGCTTTTATAGCATGTGAAGGGGGTCATGATGGATGACCTTCCATATGTACTTGTGTGTGTTAACCTTCTATGTGCACCTCCACTAGTTGGCTATGGAATATTTCCTTTACCGTTGGCTAGGGCTTGGCAACGATGGTGGTGGTAGCGGTGGTGGTAGAGGTAGCCATGGTGGTGGCAGGAGTGGCAGCAATGGTAGCAGTAATGGTGGTGGTGGAGATAGCCGTGGTGGTAGTGGAGGTGGTAGTGGAGGTAGCCATAATGGAGGTGGAGGTGGAGGTGGAGGTGAAGGTATCTAGGGGTGGAATAAGTGGACTATGTGGAATAAAAAATGAAGGTTGCCTAGAAAATCTTGCTCAAAAAGCTTGCTTTTTGCCCTCACCCGATTAGCTTAAGCTCATTTTCAAACGTTAGTTTCTATGCTTGCATTTGCTTGAATACTATGTTGAATTCATTGAGGTGGTACAACTTCCAATCCTCTTCAAACATATTGATAAGGTTTACATCGACAGGTCTTATCAACTTCAGTAGCTTCTTTTATAATAGGACATCCTAAATTTTCCCTTTCTACAAGCTAAACTTTATATCATCAAATGTCTTAATGTTATAGAGTTCCTTGTCCATAGTAGATCATGAGACCATTTTCACAAATAGTAACTAATTGTCAAGTAGGGGTAACAAAAAAATCTTAAGAAATTGCACAAAGTATTGGCACAGTTTTTGTATAATTGCTTAGCATAACCAAAACTAGGAATAAGACAAATGAACTATTATGAGAAATATGTCATATAATACTATCCAAAAGTATGAAAATCACTGTTACTTAGAATGAATACATTGTATTACTACATCAGTAAGTCCCCACGGACATAACAACTTAATAGTATCTAGTTGTTCAAAAAATTTACCATAGATCGATTTCATTGATATCACTATCGTAATAAGATTGCTCATTCTTCATAAGCGCATATGAAAGAGTGCATCTCACAACTAATAGTGTATAGGCTGTACATTGCAATAGTGCATACATTAAATCTCTACTCTAAGGAATAATTGTTGCATATAACAATAGCTTACTAATAGTAAACTCCAAAATTGTGAATTTTGCAATTTATAATGTCTTTAAAATGATCTACAATATGATATAGCTTATACCCAATAGCTTGTAACGTGTTACCTTTACTAGATAATATGTGTACAACATCTATATAGTGTATACTGTAACTTATGTCTTAATTCACAAGTTTTGAAGAGCGTAGAATTGTAAAAAAGCATGTATAACACTTAATAAGTGAAAAAAAGGCAAGATAAACCTTAAATTAAAAAATAGAGTAGATCAAGCCCTTTTAGTAATCTTGAGTATTTATCGACCTCTTTGCGCATGCTGAATCTTGTCTAAAATGGAGACCGTAAAGATTTCTGCTAGTGGTGATGGTTTGATACTCCCATTAGCTCTAATACTAGTTGATGGAGCTTCATAAAGAGTAAAGAATGCATGCACGTGCACACTCACACCCACACGCATGCGCACATGCACATGCACACGCGCGCGCGCACGCACGCACGCACGCACGCACGCACGCACGCACGCACGCACGCACGCACACACACACACACACACACACACACACACACACACACACACACACACACACACACACACACACACACACACACACACACACACACACACACACACACATGATGCTACTCATGTGGTGCCTCAATAGCTCTATTGTGAGTAGCACTTTATTTCTTTGATATATGGTGTGAATATGTATTGATAGGGTTAGTGAGTGAGATGGGTGGCTAACCACTTGGCCATTACCCCAATGCCATTGTCTAGTTCAAGGTCTTTGCTCACCAATTGGAGATCGAGTGAGGAGGGTAATCTATCATTTATAGAGTTAAGGGGGTTTGCAGTCTGTGCCATGTGGAGGTGGAGAGTGAGGAGCACTACACATGTAGATGCAAAGCCTAAAGCACATTCCTGTCAAGGTACACTACACTATTCAAAGGGCATGTGTACCTTAGACTAGTCATGGACTCCCCATATCAACGACATTTGAGCCAATTCCTCTTTGAGATCCAGAGGCTCTAGACATCATTACTCTCTTAAAAAATATAAAGATAATGTTATTTGAAACATTACAAGTACCAACAAATAATCTTGATAATCCTAAAAGAAATTTAAAACTACAAGGGGAGAGATACAATCATAGCTCACTATCTTCTTCCAAACAGTGATCACACACACTAGAATTCGGTTGCCTATTAGAATTTGCAACTTGGCCTCTTGACTTTCCCTTTTTCGAGACTATCATCTATTTTACTATACATCATAACTTTGACCATAACCACCACCTTGGCCTCTCCCACCACAACCTCTATCTCTACTAGTGGAGTAAAACATCTATTTAGACTTGCTCTTGATTTGAGAAGAGGAGGAATCCAAGCCAAGGTTCTTCTCCTCAAGTATTAGGATAGAAATCAAGTTTGTAAAATAAGGGATATCATGCCTCATATTCATAGATGACCTAAAGCTCTTGTATTCATCTCCAAGTCCATCTAAGCATGCCTGTACAATATCATCATAATCAACTACCACACTAATAGATTAAAGAGTTTCTACAATACTCTTAATCTTCAAGACGTAATCAATTACTACACTAATAGATCAAAGAGTTTCTACAATACTCTTAATCTTCGAGGTATAATCATTAATGGACATGTTTTTCTTTTCACGTTGCAATTTTTTGGCCTTTGTAATTACTTCAAATAGAATCGCTAGATTCTTGGAATATTAGATTTCTACAAATATCTCATCATGCTATCTATGACACTGATCGATAGATAGCCAATACAAGACTTTACTCTATGTCTTCTCCCAAGCTTGCCTAGCCTTTACCTATTCTGCAACAGTAGCATTTCGTGTAGGAACTTCGGATGCTACTGCCATGTCTCCTTCAATGTAATTCCAAAGATTGAAAATTTATTATCTTAAACTTCCATGTAGGACCATTGTTCTTATCAAGCTTCTTGGTGATAATTTGGTTAAAGTTATCATACATTTTGACAAAAAAAACAACTTGCCAAAATTGCAATCTACAAGGGGGGTCTAAGCTACTATACAAACCTTCTTCCACTTAGATTAACTGATAATTAATAAAATTTTGGACTCGTCACTCATTAATAACATTAAATAATTAAATTTTACACGATTTGCACAATGCACACTAAATATTCTCATACTTCGAGTCCTAACTCTTGAGTCTTGATGACTGCCACTCACAAGACTCATGAGTTATGCCTCATAACTCATGAATCATGAGTTAAGAGTCTTTAATAAGTTAAAATTATATATCAAATAAAATAATAGTAAATAAAAATTATAATTATAATGCATATCATTTAAATAATTTTTACTAATATAATGTAAGGTCAAAAAATTTATAGTCAATAAAAATTTTCATTTATTTATTATTTAAAATAGTATTTTACATGCAAGTAATTTTTGTCCTCTTTTTTATGAAATTCACTAAACCTTTTGTCTATATTTTTAATGGTGATTTTTATAAATTTGCAATTCATTTTACATTAAACCTCGATTTTTCGTGAACACTAGAAATGGGTAATCAAGGTCAACCACCATGGGTCACATTAAGGAGACCACATAGTTTTTTGTTAGGCATATATTCTTCTATCCCCATGGTGCCTTTACTATGAGCATTAAGGTTGTCTTCTTCTTCTACCCAATGCTCTCTCTCTCTCTCTCTCTCTCTCTCTCTCTCTCTCTCTCTCTCTCTCTCTCTCTCTCTCTCTCTCTCTCTCTCTCTCTCTCTCTCTCTCTCTCTCTCTCTCTCTCTCTCTCTCTCTCTCTCTCTCTCTCTCTCTCTCTCTCTCTCTCTCTCTCTCTCTTTGTTTGGTGTGCATTATATGTATGTGCATGCAAGCAGGACAATTCAATCACATGTGGCAAGGGGAAGAAGATGTTGCTTCGAGACTTGTGGCAGGGGAAGATACTACTGGTAGACAGGTGGGACCACCACATCTTCCACATGAACTTTGGAAGAAAGAAGATGTGGCTAGTGAACTTGTGCCAGTGTGGGAGCACCAAATGGCAAGTTGCATAGTTGCAATATGCACTATCATGTGGTATTTCTGTATGCCTCATGACGAATTTTACCATTGATTCTCACGAATCGAACCAAATTCTACAAGAGAGCATGGACTTTTGTAATGGTCTCCAATGATCTTATGAGTAGGCCTTAATATTGATGGGGTAAACTTTTGAAATAAAAATAATAGCAATCTTAAATTTCTTTTGTTTAATTGCAGAAAATGAAATATACTTAGCAAAAAAACAAGCGAAGGCAAACATCACTCTTAACTATACCTAGCTTTACATCAATGAAAGTAGAAAAATCTAAGCACTCAAATGTTGAAAGCAATGGTAGTACCTTGGAGGTAGATGCATGTTTGTAGAAAATGTGGGTGAGGAAGAGGCATTTCGTATTAAAAAGGCAAGATGTACATGGAATGAATCTTGGGTAGTTCTCTTTGAGTGGGCATGTTTTGATAAATCACTAGGAAGAGTGTTTTGTAACATATGCAAAAATCATAAGAAGTCTAAAAGTGAGTGAAGGGGATGCAATGGCAGTGGAGAAGGAGAAGACGAAGATGCGGGAGAGAAGAGCACACACAATGTAGGTGTTGTCCAACTAAACTGACAGCCTTATTGCACTATCATATTATATATGAATAAAGAATGGGCGGTCACAATATACATGGGTAGGCCCAGAGGCCTTTTACCCCAACAACCTCTCTCTAAAAGGCCAATGTGGCGAGGGAGTGAAAACAAAGAAAATAAAAAAAAAGACAAGGTGAGGAATCATAACATCTCACCCAACGCCCAATCAGAAAGCGAGTTGTGCAAGAAGTGTCGAGAACCTCTGCAGAAGAAGAGTCAAGCATCTCCAAGTCCATGACATCCAGGAGATAAGCGATCCCGTAGCTCCATACAACAGAGCAATCCAAGAATGCTTCTCATGAAGCAAGCACAACTCATCAGTGCACGGCTGTAAAGCATCAGAGTCGCGCGTAGCATTAGCGTGGCACATATAAGACAGCGGAGAGCAGTCAAACTCTCTAGAGTCAATCACTAAAAGAGAGCCAACATCCCGGACAACGGGGTCTCAAGACTACATGTGGCCTCAGCGAAGTGGAAGACTGACATATGGCTGGCTGTCTAGCCTGCAAAACTATAAGAAAACGGCTCTCATGAGCCTGCAAGGGGTCTAGCAACTGACCATCAACATCCTGACCCTGACTGCTATGCATAGCTACGTCATCTGGGCCAATAAGTGCCTCATTTTCAGCATAAACAGCTTGTTGTGATGGCACTGTAGCTGCTATAAAATCAGCCATAAAGCGTATTGAACGCTCATCAAGAGGCCTAAGAGGTGTCTGCATCTCATAGAAGACAGCATGACAGCTGCGTATGACTTGCTGGGCATCCAAATCCCATAATCTACATGCCTTAAAGTCACCATCTCCATAACCAAGGAGGATACATCTACGTGACATAGGCTTATGTGGCATATATACAGATGCTTGGCAGCCAAACATCCTCAAGTAATCATAGGAGGGCTACATGCCACTCCATGCCTCATGGGGTGTAATACCATCCAAGGTCAAGCATGACATCTTGTTAACCAAATAGACTAATGTCATAACGGCCTCAGTCCAAAAGCCATAAGACAACCCAGCTGTTGTAAGCATAGAAGCAACCTTTGCCTGTAAGGTCAGACACATGCCATGAGCAATCCCATAATACTGTGGGCACAAGAAATCAATGCCATACTGGTGACAAGAGGTCCGAAAGCTAGGAGAGAGAGCATGACTCTCATAATCCATCTGCAAGCACCTAGGCCTACTACCAACAGAATCCATAAACCTATCAAGCATAACTATAGCATCCTCAATCTGCACCAAGGGAAAAGCCCAAACACGATGGGTAGCATGATCAACAAAGGTCACAAAGTACGACACTCCACCAAGTGACTGGGAAGGCATAGGTACATATACTACACAATCGACAAGATCTAGAGGAGCATGCCTCATACGATCGCCATAAGCCAAGGGGGCTCTGCAAGGACCAAGAGTACAATCAGGGCAAGCATCAAGATCTGTAAGTGACATAGGAGGCAACAATGAGTCTGAACGAGACAAGATCTCCATCTCTCTGTGGTGCATATGGCCTAGGCGATAATGCTATAACAATGCATGTGGTATCCGGATAACTGCAACCATAGAATCTCCCACATGAGAGACATGCATTGGGTAATGAGAACCAACTCGAGAACCTCTGGCCAAAACCAAGCAACCATGACAAATCTTCCATGACCTATCCTGAAGAGAAACAAAGTAACTTGCATCATACAACTGACTAACAGAAATCAAGCTTTTACTAAGCATGGGAACATGTAGAACATCCCTGAGCATAAGAGAAGTCCCATTAGGCAAAGCTAGGTGTATGTTCCCTGTACCAACAATAGCATAAGTATGCTCAAGGCCCAGATCAATGCATCCATCAACCTCCCTATAAGAAGAGAACCATGTTCTATGAGGGGTAACATGAAAAGATGCCATAGAGTCGAAAAGCCAATCAAAGGCATGGGCCTGATCATTGAGCAAGTAAGTTGTAGGGAAACTAGATGACAGGAGGACATGCTCAACTGCATCATCATGGGTAACTGCATGTACCTCACCACTAGAAATAGTGGTAATACGTGTTGCATCGCTGACTCTCTGCTCATGTCGAGTCCGTCTCTGTCTTTGCTACTCTCTAATCCGTCTAAAGGATTTTCTTTGAACATGCCCAAGCTTCCCACAATGGAAGAAAACAACATCTAAAGTAGAAGAACCTGTAGAAGATGACAAGGAATCCAGGCCATCATGAATAGGGCTATCCATAGCATCCACGGAGCTCAAGCAGTCGAGGGCTATCCCAACATAGGGAACCTGCTCATAAAGACAATCATCTGCTAGTACATCAGTGGTAGAAGCATGCTGCAAATGCTCATGAAACCTCAATGGATGGGAGGACATAAAGGCATCAATCAAGGATGCAAAAGCTCCCACATGAAGAAGATTCATAACCAACTGCATGATATAACCAACCATAGTATAGTAAAGCATAAGACATCTGTCATAAGAGCATATGATATTCAGCCATGAAATCAGCCCATAACCATATGCATACGCATAGCTCTGCAGTACATCATGCCACAAAGGAATATCCAAGTCAAGTAAAGACCAACAAGTGACAAAGCATTCTGCAAGAGTCAAGCTCCAAGTGAAGCCCAAATATCTATACAACAACATCCAAATAAGTGGCTCTATAAGGTATACAATAGTAGACCATGTGCACATACGGGTAAGCATACATAGCATCTGCTCTCTAACATGAATGGCCAACAGGAGCCCAACTAGCATAGAAGCTAGACAACAGAGGAGCAAGAAAGTCATAACTGTAAATCCCAAGCAGTATCCAAGTCCATTGATCAGTAATTATCCCACATATCAAATGCAAATGAGCAATCACAACTCAATAGGCAACTGCCAAAACAAGGGAGCAGTTCGCTGCTCAATACCTATAAGTGCATCCAAGTAATAGCCAAGATCCATAATCGGAGCATCAAATCCCATATAGCATCCAAAGTTGTAACGAAAAAAGCCAAGTCGTAACGGGAAAATCCAAGTCAATGTCCAACTGCTCAAGGGAATACTCAAATGAATATCGAGACGAGCTCAAACAACTGCCATCCACAGCCAAAGCATAAAGCATTCACCAAGACATCATAATCCGTACTGGGTAGCCTAGGCATAAACCATGTCATTGATGAAATGCCAGCTGCAAAGAAGTGATAGTCAAACCCAAATCGAGCTCTAATCTCAGCTCAAAAGCATTCTGGAGCATAAACAAGACATGTGGTATAGACCAAATACATCATGACATCATACCGAGTAGCCAGGAGCACCCCGTAACCAATAGGTATAACCCAACTGTAGCATAAATAGCTTCAGCCCTAAAGTTTCCAATAGCATATAACCTCTGTAAGCTGATCAAATCAGTGCTCAATCCAAGCTCAAATCCATAGGCAAACCATAGGTATACATTCCCGTATGTTCAGGCACCAACCGGGCATAATCGGGCATCAAATGCCAAGACTTGTAAGCATAAAATTGAAGTAACAGGCTGCTGCCCTGTTTTGGACAGATCTGGGATTGTTTAAAACAGTTAATGGTTGAGCTAAATCAGCTCCAAATGCGTCTCACACAAGAGGCATAACATCCACAAGTGATCCGGTATCAATAGACATTAGTAGAAGCATCACATAAGCCATATGCATACAAATACATGCTGTCTCAGACCTGAAATCTGTTGCAGAATATTCTATCATCAGAATTTGGAAAATTTGACATAATCATCGTGTCCGGAGCGTGCCAAAACCCCAACTTAGACTCTTACCTTGCCTGAATCGGGTTCCGAATGCCCGAGATATAACAAAAAGAGTGATTTTTGGGCCAGATTTTGAAATAGGTGCAAAAAAAAAAACGTGAGCTAGCTGGGGGGGTCTGCTATCCCATGTGTCAACAGTGGGGCCCAAAGGGGGCACAAATGGGGGCCAAAGAAGGCCTACACCAAGCCTTAGCAAGCCTTGATAGGCTGGAAGCAAGATCCAGATGAAGGAAGCTCCAACAGGTGTGAGCTATGGCTGCCCACAACCTGTGAAAACCCTGCTGAGCTGAAAACTGAGTGAGAATGAAGATCTCATACCTCATGTGGAAGGCCGGGATGAGCTCTTGAAGACCCGCTTTGATACCAGTTGAAGGGGATGCAATGGCAGTGGAGAAGGAGAAGAGGAAGATGCGGGAGAGAAGAGCACACACAATGTAGGTGCTGTCCAACTGAACTGACAGCCTTATTGCACTATCATATTATATATGAATAAAGAATGGGTAATCACAGTATACATGGGTAGGCCCAGAGGCCTTTTACCCCAACAGTGAGTATGGCACTACCGGGTCCATTAATATTCAAATTAGTGCGATAAAGCAACATACAGACTCCAAGGCACATAAGTTTGTAGCTTATATGCAAGGATACAATCAAAATGCATTCGAAAATGGGTTATAGAGACAGGAAGATAATGCAGATGATAGTGTGCTATGTTTGTTTAGAGTAGCTTATTTCATTGCAAAGCATAATATGTCTTTTTTGAAATTTGCTCCACAATTGGAACTATTGCGTTGTTGTGGTGCTAAAAATGTTCCAGAATACATGTATAACAATGACAAGGCTGCAACCATATTTGTGTCTTTTATTGTTGATTCCATGAAAAATGATATTATTGACAAGGTAAAGCAATCTTCTTTCTTTGGGCTATATGTAGATGAGTCTATGGATGTCTCAGCTACTTTGCATATGATTATGTATGTTAGCTACATGTGAAGACATGAGCCACATGTTTCTTTTCTTGGTTTGTTAGAAGCATATGACAAGTCAGCAAAAGGATTGTATGCATTGCTTTCAAATTTTTTTGTAAAACATGGAGTTGATGTGTCAAAGATGGTTAGTTTTGGATCAGATGGTGCATCAGTAATGGTAGGAAAAGAAAATGGCTTTGCTACTATGTTAAAGAAAGGTAGTCCGTTTCTTATTGCAATCCGTTGTGTTGCACATTGAGTGCATCTTTGTGCAGATGATGCAATGAGGGGAAGTGATTATGCACACAAAGTAGATATGATTCTTGATGAAATTGGTACCTTCATAAAACAAAGTCCTTCATGTATAAAAATATTAGAAAAATCTGAGCAAGAGTTTGCTTGTTTTACACTTCATGTAAAGAAAATCCATAAGATCAAATGGCTAAGTCTACACAAAGTTCCACAAACCATTTGCGAGGTTTTTGAGCCAGTTTTGGAATTTCTGTGTGTTCAAAATCCATCTCTTTATGAGCATGTATCATGCTTTGAGTTTGTTTACATCGTGCATTTTCTTGCTAATTTGTTGGAACATGTATCATATTTGAGCTATACATTTCAGAGTGATTTTGTGGATGCCACAACTATTCCTATTATTATTAATGCTGCTATTGGGGCCATTGAGTTAGAGTTTATTGTTGACCCATTTGTGGACATTAATGCTTGGAATCATGATAGCAAAGGATATCCTATTATTCTTGATTATGGCTTTAAGACTAGTCACTTCGCATCTTTGAGGTCATCTATAAAAGGTGATTGTTTTCGTGGTGTGAAGCTACAAAGATGTGCGATAGGGACTGATTTGCATATTGCTCTTACTTGGTGGTTATCTGGGGTCTTTCCTAGCTACGGCCGTCCACACTCCACTAGAATGCTTGGACTTTGATCAGTCTAGGCGACCCGAGGTCCACCTCGCATAGGAACGTCCTACCTCATCCCACGAGGATCGACTTGAGTGTTTCTTGCTAACCTAATAGTCTCCTATCTCTAGCTAGCTCACGTTCAGAGGTGTCCTTCAAGAGGCTTCTCGTTTGAACAGAGAGGGGGCATTACCCTTGGTTCATGGAATGCAATACTTTTTTCTAGTAACGGGCTCGAATTCGTGGAACCCTAACACGTTCTAGCACAGTCGTTACACCTTTTCCCTAAGATAATGATCAGCCCGGGTTCTAAGACTTTGATCCTAGGGTAAGTTATCGTGTCGGCTCTTATCCTATTTTTCCCTATCAGGAAAGCACACGACTCATCGAGTCCACCTTGCCATCAAATGCCCTTTTTCGAGAAAGGACGCTCGCGTGCTTCCCTTTAAACAATGTTTTCTTTAGTTATCTAAACAGAGTATACTACCACGCCGTTGAATACATAAAAATAGCTTCATTAATTACCCTTTTAGCACAGGCTTTGTTTCACGTCTTCATTAATTCACAACACAAAAAGAGTATTGCTCTCAAATGTTGAGAGTGCTTTGAGAGAGAGGTTTGAAGACAACTCTATCTTGAAGAACTTAAACATATTATGTCCCTCTTCCTTCCCCATTGGACAACTTTTTAAGATATATGGGATTGAAGAAGTGAATGCCTTGATTGACTTTTATGCATCTCCTAAAACAATTGATAGTCATGTATACGAAGGCGTGATTGATGGTATGAGCTTGAGGAGGGAATTTTTGGTGCACAGATCGGATGCTGTAAGCACGCGTAGTGAGGGTTAGAAGGTCCCCAAGAACAAAAGAACTCTACTTTTTGCACCCAAATCAATGTAGAAAGCTTGTATGACATGAACAAGAGACCAATTGGGTGCAATCTCCCCCCATGCCTTGTGTGAGCGCTCCACAAAGCATGTATTTTAGATATTAATCATCTTCAAGCTCAAATAATAGCCCAAATTACAAAATAGCACGCTTTAACTTTTGAGTTTGCTTTTGTGCTAAATAGAATTAAAGCTAATGGGCGTCCAAGAAGTCAGGTGTACCCAAATACAATGTCTAATACAAATATCTAAATCGTGCGCCTATGAGCATACAAAAATAATAAATAAATATCAAGCGCTTTGATAAATAAGCGCGACAAAATATAGATGCCATGCCTAAGACACGCGCCCATCAAAATATTGACGATAAATTTGAATACACGCTATCCTCCAATGCTTTCCATTGCCACCGCTGCTATCTCTACACATCAACTGAAGCATTCACAATCGTTAGTAAAATAATACAATTAAACCGACAAGAGTGAATACCTAGCAGTCTTCAGCTACATAAATAAATTGGTTAGAAATCAATCCTAACCTTAATTTATCACGAGTGCGCACTCTAAACTCATAAACGTTGATTAATTAAATATGTATTTTGCGGAATCACCCGCTATGGAATCACCCATGTACACATAAAACTAACAAAACGCCCGAAAAGGATAGGCGTCCTCCTCATCGACTTCTCGCACAAAGAATCCACTTTGTGTATGAGCCCTGGTAATAAAATCTTACGGAATCCACCGTAAAACCTCACAAAATCCACTGTGGCACGGAATCTACCGTGTAATATGCCTCCTAGCATCATACCCCCGGGGTGGGATAGCAATTGTCCTCAATTGCTATTAGCTCAATGTGGAGCTAACAGAGTGGGGAAAGCATTTAAGTCTCTAGCGTGCATCCATTGGGCCTCTTCAACAGGATGGTTTTTAAACTTGACCAAATATCTAGAATATCTACGGCCAGTTCTAGTAGTCATAAAGTCAGTATCTATAATAGTTTCAGGCTCAAGGATTTCAGTCTCATCATCTAACAAAGGAGGGTTTTCATAGACAGGGTGTACAGGTAATTGGCATCTAAAGGGTCGTAATAAACTGATATGGAAGGTGTTGTGGATTTTTCAATGTTGTGGTAGTTCTAGTTTAAATGCATTGTCATTGATTTTGTGTATAATCTTGAATGGTCCATAGAATCTAGGTGCTAATTTCACAACTGGGTGTTTATCTACACTTTGTAATCTACGTTTTTCTATGTGTAACCAAACATAGTCATCAACTTTGAAATTCATAGCCTGTCTTTTCTTATTGGCTTGTTTTGTATATGATTGCTGGGCTTTGGCAATCATATCTTTAACTTCATAAAAAATAGTGGCATGCATGTTAGCAATATCATCACAGCAGTCTGAATTTTGTTTGATAATGATGCAACAGGTGTAGGCAATCTATATCCATAAACAACTTCAAATAGTGCTTTCTTTGTATATGTGTGTGGTGTATTGTTATATGCAAACTAAAGTAAATGTAGATGTGTATCCCATGTGTGTGGTTTTGAAATGGTGTAAGCATGCAAAAGATCTAAAATAGTAATGTTAGTAGCTTCTGTTTGACCGTTTGTTTCAGGATGAAATGTAGATGAAAAATTAATCTTTGTTCCTAAGTTAGCAAACAAAATAATCCAAAAATTATTACAGAATCTAGAATCACGATAAAAAATAATAACTTTTGGTAAACCATGAATAGTGAAAACAGTTTTCAAAAACAATTGAGCAGCTTGAGATGCAGTTAGAGTTTTCTTGCATGGAATGAAATATGCTTGTTTGCTAAACCTGTCTACAACAGTCCAAATCATATCATGGTTAGCTTCAATGTTAGGTAAACCAGCAATAAAATCCATTGAAATTTGTTCCCATGGTCGTGATGGAATAGATAATGGCATTAGTAAACCATACTGTTTACCATGGTGTCTTTTAACTCATTGACAAACTAAACATTCAGATACAAAGTTAGATACATCAGTATCCATACGTGGCCAATAAAAATCTTCAGTCAATGTACGCAAAGTAGATATAATACCTCTATGACCTTGATATGGAGGATAATGAATCTCATTCAAAACAAATGATCGAAATGGAACTATCACACATAATCTCTTTTCATAAAACATGAATCCGTTATTGTAAGATAGTGAATCAATAGGAATCCAATTATTTGCAACTAATTTATTCCAATCAGCTTGAAAAGTAATATCCTGATGATAAGTATCTTTCATAGGGATAAGGGAATCAAATGATATCACAGAAATATTATGAATTGTCGGTCTTCTACTTAAAGCGTCAGCTACAACATTCTCTTTTCGTGGTTGATATTATATTAGGGGATGAAAACTTTGAATGAAAGCTGCCCATTTAATATGTTAGTCAGATATTTGGGGTTGACTAAGGAGATGTCTAATGCTTTGTTGGTCAGTTTTGATCATAAATTCAGAACCCATTAAGTAATGTTTCCATTGACGTAAGGCTTGTACTACAGCTAGCAATTCTTTATCACAGGTAGAATATTTAAGTTCAGATGGTTTCAGTTTACAGCTAAAGTAGGTATGGGATGATTATCTTGTATAAGGACGGATCTTATTCCAGATCCACTAGCGTCAATAACTACTAAAAAGAATGGTCTATTGAAATCAGGTAGTTGTAATACAGGAGCATGGGTTAAAGTATGCTTCAATAAATCAAAAGATTTTTGTTGATTGTCAGTCCAATTATAAACAATACCTTTCTTTAAAAGTTTAGTCAAATGTAAGGCAAGTAATGGAAAATTTCGCACAAACTTTTTGTAAAAACTAGCAAGACCTAGAAAAGAACGTACTCATGCACATTTTTGGATATGGGCCAATTTAAAATTGCTTCTATCTTTTTAGGGTCAACCTTAATACCTTCTGATGAAACAATATGTCCTAGATATTCAATTTCCTTTTGAAAGAATTCACTCTTTTTTGGATTAGCATACAATTGATTGTCTTTTAACAACTTGAAAACTAAAGATAGATGTTCATAACGCTCATTCTCATTTTTAATGTACACCAATATATCATCAAATAATACTATAACACAATGCTGATATTTCAAGAATATGCGATTCATCATGCGACTAAATGTAGCTGGTGCATGAGTTAGACCGAAAGGTATCACTAGAAACTCATAATGTCCAAATTGTGTTCTAAATGCAGTTTTGAATATATCAGATTTATCCAATCTTACTTGATGGTAACTAGATTTAAGATCTATCTTACTGAATATGGTAGATCCTTGTAGTTTATCCATAAGATCATCTACCCTAGGAATTGGATATCGATTCTTAACTGTAATGTTATTCAGGGCACGATAATCAATGCACATACGATAAGTATTATTATTCTTCTTTACTAATAAAACAGGTGCACCAACAAATGGCGAACTACTAGGTCTAATTAATCCTCTGTTAAGCAATTCTTCTATTTGATTTTGAATTTCTTTCTGTTCAATTTGGTTATGCCTATATGGTGCTTTACATGGTGGTTGTGTTCTAGGAATTAAATCTATTTTGTGATCTTCAGGTCATGAAGGTGGTAGTCCAGGTGGTAAATCAGCGGCAAAACAATCTTGAAATTGAGCAAGAAATTGTGTATGCCTAGGATGCATTTGTTTTTCTTAAGCTTGAAGTTCATTTACCCATATTAAATAAGATTTGCTACTTTTACATAATGCACGTTTAGCCTGAGTATGAGTAAGCAGTGGAAATTTATTAGAAGCGTGCATACCATGCAATATGATTGGTTTTCCTTGAAAATAAATTTTATTGAATGCATAGAATAATCTATGTCAGGATTATACTGATGAACGGCAAGGCATTCCTAAGATAATATCACTAGACTACAAAGGTACAACTAGAAAATTTATTCGTTCAGTATATTCACCAATTTTAATTTCTAAATTATGCACCTCTTTTGTTCCATTATATCTCGTACCTAGGAATGCAGCTTTAATGCGATAATTTGTAGAAACAGTTTGTAATTTCAATTCTTTCACTAACTTTGCAGAAATAAAATCATGTGTGGTACCATCATCATGTAAAATAGTATTTTCTTTACCATGCACAAAACATTTCATTGTCAACAAAGAATGTGGAGTTGGTATACCTGGCAAAGTATCTGAAATAGTACCAATGTCGTCATCATCTTCAGTAAAGTCAGACATTTCCTCACATTCTTCATCTTCCATTGCTCCAAGATAATTGATATGGACATGTAGCTTTTTCGATTGACAATTGGATGCTAGATGTCCAAGTTGATGGCATTTGTAACAAACTATAGGTTTGGCTTTAGATACATTATTGGTAAGGGCAGGAAGTTTAGGAATGTTGGGATTTGGCTGTGAGGATGGCTTAGGGTTTGGATTTGTATTTGATGGCAAAGTAGGTGGTCGTGTCCAAGACTTACGAAATGAAGATGGAAGAAAACGACTTTGATTGAATCTTCGAAATTTTGAATTGAATTGTTTGGAACCATAGTTACCATTAGTTTGAAATTGTTGTGGTCGCTTGTCTCTTCCGCGAATCTTGTCTTCGGTGTCATGAGCCAAGGAAATTGCATCTTCAAGGGTTGTTGGCTTGAACATATTGACTTCAGCATAGTAATGTCCAAGTAAGCCAGACATAAACTTGCGTTTGTGAGTCGCTTCAGGTACATCTTCGAGCATGCGTAGTTGCAGTAGGGCATTCCAAAAACATTTAGTGTATATGGGAAATAGGTTTGCGATCTCTTTGCTGTAGAAGATTCCATTACTTTATGGCTTTTTCATGGAACTGAGGAGGAAGGAATTTCTGCAAAAACTTCTTTTGGAAACTCTCCCATGTAGTGGGACAATCAATGCTCTTGCGAACCACAGTCCACTATGAAGATGCTTGATCAACTAAATGATTAGTGACACATTTAATTTTGTATTTCTCAGCATATGTTTCTTCATGGAAGTAATCATCAAATTGACTGATAAATGCAAGTACAATCTTTCCATCTCGTGATCCATTGAAAGTACGAAATTTGAAGTTTCTTTTACTTAGCTTTGTTTCTTTGCGGATGGATTGGGCTTCAAGTGTCGCATCGATGGTACGTCGTATAAGATCTTCGGGTCGCGGTCCATCTTTGTCAGTGGTAGATCATTGCAAATTGGCCAATTGAACTTGCAAAGCTTGTTTGGCTCTTCGTTCTTCATCAAGCTGCATCATAATCAAATCCAACTTTTGTTCCATCGTTGGTTCGGGTAAATCATCTTCAGCTATAAAATCGTCTATGTTTTGTTCCGTCATCCTGTAAAATCCAAAAGACCTCACACTCTCGAAATTTGATTAGCGGGATGAGCGTAGCTCAAAGATGGGTATACAAGGCTTGTAAATTTTTGTTTGGCTTTTATAATATTTCTCTTTTGCGATTGCGGTATTCGTTGTCTTCGTAGAAACTGCGTATAATCTTCGTATGACCTGCGCATGACTTTCTGCGTTTGCTGAAACTGGTTCAGCAAGTCTGCAGGTGTGAACAGAGTCTACTAGAGAGCAATACCTTGATTCTGTGCTTCTGCGTATGAACAGCCTTTATGGGAGTGGTTGAAGTAAGTCTTTTATGACCTCTGTAACTTACAGAATTTGTATAACTTGGAAGACGTGGAGTAATTTAGTAGCTTAGGAGCTTAAATAACAAAGCTGATTTTCGTGGACAGAAGGACGTTCTCGATGGATTTGACGGCGGCAAAAAGATACTGACGCCGCAGACGTGAATTTTCGTGGGGTTAAGCTTTCTTAAAGCTTACTATTAAGCTTAGTAACCTTTGACATAAAGCTTTTAAGCTTTTTAGCTATGGAAGAGGAGTTTTCTAATCTGTTGATAGACGACTTGAAGAAGAAGATGTCCAAGTGGTCCTCTGCCTCCACAGGCTGGTCCTTTGCGATCAGAGAGTGCAGAAGGGGGTTCTTGACCGCCAGGAACACATTGGTATTGATCGTTTGCGATGAAACTGACTATAGAGCTCGATCGTTCCAGGAGCTTTGCCTTCGCGCAAGATGGTAAGCGATTGGAAGCTCTCGATCTCAGCTTCGCTCTAATACCACTGGTGCACAGATCGGATGCCGTAAGCGCACGTAGTGAGCGTCAAAAGGTCCCCAAGAACAAAAGAACTCTACTTTTTGCACCCAAATCAATGTAGAAAGCTTGTACGACATGAACAAGAGACCAATTGGGTGCAATCTCCCCCCACGCCTTGTGTGAGCGCTCCACAAAGCATGTATTTTAGATATTAATCTCTTCAAGCTCAAATAATAGCCCAAATTACAAAATAGCACGCTTTAACTTTTGAGTTTGCTTTTGTGCTAAATAGAATTAAAGCTAATGGGCGTCCAAGAAGTCAGGTGTACCCAAATACAATGTCTAATACAAATATCTAAATCGTGCGCCTATGAGCATACAAAAATAATAAATAAATATCAAGCGCTTTGATAAATAAGCGCGACAAAATATAGATGCCATGCCTAAGACACGCGCCCATCAAAATATTGACGATAAATTTGAATACACGCTATCCTCCAATGCTTTCCATTGCCACCGCTGCTATCTCTACACATCAACTGAAGCATTCACAATCGTTAGTAAAATAATACAATTAAACCGACAAGAGTGAATACCTAGCAGTCTTCAGCTACATAAATAAATTGGTTAGAAATCAATCCTAACCTTAATTTATCACGAGTGCGCACTCTAAACTCATAAACGTTGATTAATTAAATATGTATTTTGCGGAATCACCCGCTATGGAATCACCCATGTACACATAAAACTAACAAAACGCCCGAAAAGGATAGGCGTCCTCCTCATCGACTTCTTGCACAAAGAATCCACTTTGTGTATGAGCCCTGGTAATAAAATCTTATGGAATCCACCGTAAAACCTCACGGAATCCACCGTGGCACGGAATCCACAGTGGCACAGAATCCACCGTGTAATATGCCTCCTGGCATCAATTTTAGATTTTCGAAGTTCAAGGTTCCTTAGATTGGAAAAATCTAGCTTTAAAAGATGGACTCGAATTAGCTTCAATCTAGTGCTATGCTGGAAGTGTCAAAACTTATTAAAGCTTAGTCAAATTGCATTATTGCAGAATTCAAGCACTACCATTTATGAAAGAGGCTTTTCCATTCAAAACCTAATCAAGACATGTAATAGAAATTAGCGAGATACAACACATATGGAAGTTTTAATGATGATTTCTATTGAGGGCGGTACTCTACCAGAAATGAACTTTACTAGAGCAATTGAAGCATGGAAAAATTGCAAAACATCAAGGCATATTTATAGTGCTCCTCAACCTTAATTTGTAAGGTTTTTAATGCTCTATATTTTGTTATATTTACATTCATGTTATTTTAAAGTATATTTATGTAACTATTACTTATGTTTGAGCTTTCAAATTATGTGTTTTATAGGTGTGGACTTGCTCATAGATTGGCTTCTTCATCTCCTACTTAAGGAGTTGAGTCTTGCCATTCTCTTTATACACGTTTGAGATATATTAAAAAGGTGTTTTGAAGCTCACATAACCTCTCTTTTTTATGTGTAGGTGATGCTTTTTTGCTTGAAGCTGACTCCTAACATGGAATTTTGGGACATTTACATATTTTACTTTGTATAAGAAAATTAATTACATGGGGATCATGTGACTCATCCAATGTCAAAAGACAATACTTAAACTTCTAGCATGCCCTCGATATTGCTTCAAGGTAGTAGCTTCTTTGTGTAGTATGAACAGAGCGAGCTACCTTGTCTGATCCATTCGCTCTCTCTCTATTATCTTGGATCTCTATTTGTCATTGAGAATGCCAACTATGATACAAAATCACTTCATTTTGTGATAAGCTCTATCTTGCAAATTAAATTTTTTAGAATGCAAGATTATTTGGTACAAGGTTGTTGATAGTTAGATTATGAATTTGAATGTAAAATACCTTAAACTTTTAAATAATAAATTTGTGAATTATAAATATTGAGAAAAACCTACATTTACACACGTCTAAAGGTTTTTGTATTGCTTATAAAAAATGTTTTGCTTGAACATTGCCCATTCCATGCACCACTGGAGAAGGGGAGGAGGGGTTTTGGGATTTGGAAGAGGGTACTTAATGCTCACAACAAATGCATTGTGGGGAGAGAGAAGAATCTATGCCATTTGTGGGTGACCTTAACGCCCACTTCATGCATGAGAGGGAAGGTAATTCAAGAAAAAATAATAATGAGGTGAGGTTTGAGAGAGAAAGAGAGAGAGATATGAGGTGAGGTTTGAGATATATATATATATATATATATATATATATATATATATATAGTAGTCCTGTGTACAGAAGTAGTATAGGCAAGATAGTATAGATGATCCCTACGTAGCACTACGTTAGATTCACCACTTCCATGTGATAACGTAGTAACTGGTCAACTTTTGGAGGGGGCCGTTTCTTAACCGACTGACTCACTGACTGAATGAATGACTCTGATTCCGTGTGCGCAATGCGAACTCAGAGTTCGCCGTATTCGCTGTTCCAACTAATGACAACTTGCTTTGCCTTTGGCTAGAGAGAGAGAGAGAGAGAGATGGGAAAACGGAAGCATGGCCTGTTTGTGGAGGCAAGCGATACGAAGGTACGGGGACGTGCAGAGGAAGAGGAGGTGGAGGTGGAAGTGGAAGTGGAAGTTACAAGGGTTATGAGACGGGCATGCAGTCACGTGGATGCAGGCAATTACGAGGAGGCCTTATCTCTGCTCGAGAGCGTTGAGAGGCTCTTCCCCAATGCGAGGGGCCTTCCCGAACTTGTGGCTGTCGCAGAAGTCTGTTGTGCAGCAGCAACACACAACCGTTGTGCTTGTTCCTCACAACCTCAATGGTACAAGATCTTGAAGGTACACATTGATCCATATTGCTATCTTACTCTTATTGGTGATTTAGAATTTCTCAGTCCAAAAGCTCGGAGATTCAGAAATCGTAGTATTTTTGGTTTAGTTACTGATTATATTTCAAACATCTCCGCATGAACAGTTAAGACTGATATTGGTCGGTTTCAGCACAAACAGTTAAGATTGATGATAGTTGGTTTCCTGAGATTCACAACTGGTAAGAGTTTTTCGATTAATTATTATTATATTTCAAACATCTCGGCATGAACAGTTCGACTGATGATGGTTGGTTCCCTCATGCTATATCCAACATTTGTCTTGGTGATGCCACTTGATAGAGGTACAATTGCAGTGTAGTGGCACAAGCAATGGTTACTGACAGTAACCCAAGTTTGATGCTGTCTGATATTTTCTCACTATAGCTGACATACCCAAGAAGGACACCAAACTATAGGCAAGGTGTCTCAAGGGTTTTCCACAAAAGAACACATCTAAGAGTGGCCAACTCGAGCCAGCAAAGCACCCAAGGCAGAACAAAATGAAAATGATCCGAAAATTTGTTTTGCAGGTGACCACAGTTTATGTCTGACCATCACATGGAGCATGGTGGCTTGAGGATGTACCTGATTTATGTTCACACAAACTCTCTCCTCCATCTTGACAGGAACCACACTACATGCTGCAAGTACTCTATGCTGTTGGATCTCATTGTCATCCTTATTGCTACAAACATCTGGACATATTGTTGCCATGTAGTCAGCATTCACCATCAGTTGACATCACTGGTTGGATTCCGGATTTGGGAGATGACCGGCCTTATCCATGTTCTCCAGCACTACTAGGATGGGAATAGTGTATCTGTGTCCTTAATGTGGAGCATTGCTGAAGTTTCTTGACCTCATACAGCCCTAGCCCCTTTTTAATCCAAGATGGCTCTGACGTTCTCTCAGTGTATATTCTCCACAAGTTACAACCCAGAGAAAAAGATCAAGGTTGATATTTTGTCCGTGATAGACAAAATCTTTTTCTGCTAGCTATTTTTTGGTGCTATTGGGATGGTTTCATTCAGTCAGTCAGCCAGAGAGCCATCTACTCTATGGCAGAGATGCATGACATGATCTTCATCATGGAGGCTGGCTTGTGTGTGGTGGTGGGATTGGATGCCTTGCCCAGTCAGCAAGTACTAGAGTCCTTGGTGTTGCAATTAGAGGTAAGGGAGCTTATTGGGAGCATCGTATATGGAGACTTGGTTATCCAATATCCACTCCCCCAAGGCCGAAGGGAGCAGCTTGGGGGGATTCTCAGGATCAACATGAGCTTTGGTAGTAGTTCCTTCATACCTGGGGTTACAGCCCCACCTTGGCTTCTTTCCCCCAATCCCCGCCTGAGAGGCTTTCATATGATTTGGTTTGCATTTAACTTCAGCTAGACTATTGAGCACTCCCACTTATTTGGTTTTGTTTTGAGTCAACATTTGGCCACACTATATTCTGAGGATTTAAAAAAAGGAGATCTCAGGGAAAAGGGTATGGAGGAAGTACTGTGTACCATACGCTGGTTGTTGTAGCACAATGAATCTAGAGTCATATGAGAGGTATCTCTATTGGCCGATTTAATGTGTGATGTTGAAAAATGTTTGTCTTGTCAGGAAGCAAGTATGATTAGCATAAGGTGTTGGAACCTTTGTAGCCATGAAGTGTATGGTCAGCATCATGGCAAGAGATAACCAGGGATCTGATTATGGATTTGCCCAAATCTCAATGGGGAAAGGATGGCACTGTTATGGACAGGTGTAGCAAAATGACTCACTCTGTTCCAGTAAAGAAAACCATCAAGACTGACTGCAAAGGACAAATGTACGTTACACGTATATCCAAACACCATGTTTTACATATGGTTATTGTCAATGAGCATGGTCCCAACACGATCTAGAGAGATTTAATGGACAAAATGGATGAAAAACTGAACTTTTTTCATACTAATCATCCTCAAAATGATGACAGGGTGAGATTATTAATTCCATATTCTTCATATGCTGAAATGCTATGTTGCAAATTAAGAATCATCCTGGGAAAAGTATATGCCTTGGTTGAGTTCACCTACATTAACCTTGCATTCATTTGCAAGGAATGTATGGTAAAATGATCCTTGTCTACATGTTTTAGATGGAATCTTTACTGCTGATGATAAGTTTGTTGTAGAGATCACATCTCGCTTTTGATAAGGTCAAGCAAGCTATCATTACAACATAGGAGAGCAGAAGAAACATTTGGATAAGCATAGATGCTACATGTGAACAGCAACAATTGTGATTAAGTATTCCTAAAGTTCAAAAAGACTAGACTCCAGATTCAGCATTTAGATAAAGAAAGACAGCTTTCCCAATTAGACACTACAGACCTTTTGAGGTTATTAATATCATAATTGATCATTGATGTTTATAGCACTAGAAAATGTGTAATGCCTACCATGTGAGTGTCAAATACTTTTAACGGTGCATCTCTTGATGACCTAGTAATAGCTTGCTGCTTATCCATATGAGGTGGCCATTGCTAGAGAACATGCTGAACTCATTTGAGGCAACAAGTAACGGATCTATGGGATGCCTTGTCATGGATGAATAAATGAACAAATTCATACATTAAAACTGGTCTATTCTTAAGTCTCTTATTGTTTTGATTGAGGTTATGTGAAAGTACAAACGAATGTGCACAACATCCATATCTTTCTGTTTCAAAGTTGAAGATACATACACCTAGTGATTGTCACCTAGTGATATATACACCTAGTGATTGTCACTGCTCTCACCAAGTACTGACCATAGACCTTTCAAATGTTAATCTTGCCACTTCTTTATGCTTCATTATTGGCAGATAAGCGAGAAAGCTGACCTTGCTTCTATAAAGAAAAGATATCGCCAACTGGGTACTAAGAAGCCTTGCCATTTTGTGGACCTTTATTTGAAATGGTTTCAATAGAAAAATGAGTATGTGCCTTTACACATTTAATTGTTTGGCCATAATGTGTTTTTCAGCATTGCTACTTCATCCAGACAAGAATAAATCTACTCGAGCTGAAGAGGCATTTAAACTTGTTTCTGAGGTATTACATTAAGAAATCTTCAATTTCATACTTATGCAACTATGTGCTTTTTAAGACTTGGTTTATAGATAGCTAGATAGGACACTTTGGTCACAGTAGGGCTGCCTATATTTACACTGAAGTCATTCTGCCCCTGGTGGATCTTTCCAGCTATGGTGGATGTCTATTGATTGTGTGATCTTCTCTTTGCTGTGTGTCTAAGGTCTGTAATTAGTTCAGACATGTGAAGCCTGCCAAGCCACAGTACACATGTTTTCTTAGGTTTTTTTGTTCATTCTACTCCTTTCCTTTAATTATTATAGGGAACTTTTTTCAGAGAACTATGGTCTGTAGCAGTCCGCTTTAAGTTTTATCACACCCAAAATTCTGCTTTAATGGATATGAGAATCAAAACCTGTCAGCACATGATAACAATTATTAAAAAAAGTCTAGTTGTTAATTTTATTGATTTAGGAAGAAGTTCCTTTTTTCAAATGAGCAGCAAAGGTTGCAGCATGGTGAAACCAATCAGGTCAAGTTCATTACTGTACTTGCCATTCCCTGTTCAATGTATATTATAGCCATCATCTTTAAGTCAGGAGCAAAAAGCATTTCTCACAGGGTTACTTAGACTGTTTACTTCATCATGGGGATCCTGTTTGCAAATCATGTGAACTTTTCCACAAATAGGTATTAATTTGTGGAACATGTATTATAGTCAACTTATAAGCCCTGTAGTACTATAAAGTGAGTAGCAACAAAATACAGCACAAATTTGCAGATTACACTTTAAACAAAAAAAAAAAAGGAGGACTGCTAGTCTATGTTACTAATTAGCTGCTATATGGGGATAAGGGTTGTCACGCCTGATGGCATCTGATTAGTACCACCCGATACTAGTACGGTACTAATTGGACCAATAAATCTTGGACCTATGTCCAATAAAATTCTTTTTTACATATAATTTAAAGTCTATACTTAATGTTTAGACTTAAAACATACATTTAGAGACTTTACTCAAAACTAAGTGCAAAAGAGAGTTGAAATACGACTCACTTTCAAGACTCAAGAGTATAGTATGAAACAGTAAACTGACATCTTTATTATGAGCCAAATGGCAATCTCATACAAAAAAGGTATACAAAAATGGATCATGTATGACGTTACAAAGATGATTAATCTCATATGACATTGGCTCTAGAGTCTAAATACTCATATCACTCTCAACATTAGAGCTAGAAGCATCCTTGCCGGCACTCGAGGAGTCATCATGCTCCTCAACAAAATTACCTTCACTAAGTACATTGCCCTCCTCATCACACTTGGGCTCTCTATGCTCTACACAGGAGGCAATGATAGATATATTCTCATGTGCTGCACTAGGAGTGCCTCTTGAGCCACTCCCATGCCTCTTGTAGCACCTAAGGGCCTCATGATCACCATGGTTAGCCCTTATTGATGTCGAAGTAAAAGCTCCACCACTAGCAACGCGAGGTGAACAATGACATACTAACATGCACAAGTACGGAGACCTATTGGTCTATCTCCTTGAGCTCCAAATAAATATATTTGAATATTTGCTCCTCCAAGTCCCTCTCACGAGTCACATTTTTAAGTGTGCTTGCGGAGAGCTTGAGCGCATCTATAGTAACCTATATATTTAAAGAACAACTTAGAGTTAGACTAGATAAATGAAACATCTCTAAATATATTACATAATTTAATTTTATGAGTAAACTAACATAGCAACAAGTATATAGATGTGGGTATACCTGTCCTACTATAGACATCTCATGCATTTTACGTAGCATGCATAAATTGGAGCGACAATGTAATCTAATTGTTGCATGCTTTGTGCACGAGGGAATAGGCGGTCTAATTTCTCTCACATGCATCCAGTGAGCAATCCTAAAGCACATAGGAATAGAAAATAGGTTTAAACTTAAAAAATCAAACTTGCAACTAAAATCAATTTATAATTAAGAGATTAGAGATTTTGTTGCAAACCTGAGTAAGAATGTGTAAAGTCGCTTTTTGAAGGTGAGGAAATTGGTAGCCAAACGACTCCCACAAAAAAAAAAGAGGCTTCACCAATGAATCCCTATTCTAACAAATTGTGGAAGTAAAAGCAGTGTCTCTTTGATCACTGTAGTTTATGAGCTCTTGGAGGAAGGCACCATGCCCATATGGTATATGACCTTCCATTAGGCTTTCTCTTGGTCCTCAATAGAGTAACATGAGGATTAACCATCATCACAACTTGAAAGAGCACACAAGAGCCAATTGTTTTACCTTCGGTTTTGAGGATTAGCCATCATCATAACTTGGAAGAGCATTGGCTTAGCCCTCTTCCAAGCTCCCCCATCTTGATGGGGAGATTTTGAGACAGCCTCGCATTTGGGACCCCTTGGGTCATTGGCCCCTCGCTAGATACTAGGACCAATTTAGGAAACTTGCTATGTTTTTTGTGAATGCTAGCATGGTAGCACCTAGAGAACCATTTTTGCAGCCATGTTTTTATTTGATTCATCACTAAGGATTCCAAGCTACACAAGGAAACTACCTTTTTGAAGGGTGATGCCTTGCAATGGTGGATAGCAATTTTGTTGCAAGGCAAAGCACTATCGACTTGGGTACAGTTTAAGCAGGTTTTGTCATTTGCATGGCTCACAAACACTTTCCCAGTGTATGTGATGATAAGTTGGATACAACACAATGTGAAAATCTTGAAGAGTACGACAAATGTTTTGAGAGGCTTTGCTACCAATTTGCTCTATTTTGTGTTATGCCATGGTAGAGAAAATTGAGAAGCGTGGCTATGGGTAACCCAAGGAGATTTGTGACTATTGCATAGAGACAAGTGTAACTAAAATTGCTAAGTCAATGACTACAATCGATGCATTGTTGAAAGGTAAGACAAGTGGTTACAAAGGTAGTAATCATGTCTTTGCATAGAAAGTAGGAAAGTTAGAGAAGCCTTGAAAAGTTGCATTTGTTGTAAGAAAGGGGTGTAGAAGGCCAAGTGCTAATTGGAAAACACTTAAAGAAAGGAAAGCTTTGGTGGAAATTAAAAGTGCTTTCATTGAAGAGAAAGGACACACCATGCAAGTCCAAAGGTAATTTGATGAAAGAGGGGAGTAAAAAGGGAAGAAGCCTAAGCCCATTATGGGAGTTGTGCCCAATCTAGTTGGCAATTGGCCAAATGGAGATCCATTATGTTGTGCATTGGAAATCATTAAAGATCACATAGGTTTGATGTTTTTGATCCATGAACCTATGCAAATTTTCTCTCTCGAGAGTTAGCAAGTACATTGGTGTTGAGATATTGGCAATCACACCTGGCTTAGCCTCTTTGTATGGAGCAGTGTGGGCTCAGGATGCAGAATCCCATATGCATAGTGGTGGAAAGTGCAGCCTAGTTTATTCCTATAAAGCATTGTACTTGCTCTCATTTTGAATGCAATGTCATAGTACTTTTGTACTTCCAGCAAAGTGTCTGTGTCATTGTCAACACACAAGATTGTGTTTATGAGTCCAAGCTTCCATCTTGAAACTTAATTCACTTATGTGACATTTGGTCTTGATGTCTGTTACCTCATGAGCTCACTCTCTCTTTCAACCTCCATAGCCATGCTCTAGATCTGAGATTCTCAAATGGTATCAGAGCCCAGTCGGGCATGGCGTAGCTGTAAAAATCACTCCTTCAGCTTCTCTCAATCTTTGGTTAGCTCAGCTTGACATAAACCCTTCATCTTCCACCTCCATCTTCACTCTATCTCTCTTGGCTGCCAAAGACAGCACCTACCTATCTCTGTTGGAGCAGCCATATCTCTTCAACCAAGCCATATCTCTTCGAGCTTTCTTCTCAAGAGTTGTTCCTTAGGTCAAGATGTATCTTTCCAACCCAAAATTGCTTGACATTGTGCAACACACACCTCGACATTGTTGAAAACCATAGATCTGGTGCAAATTTCGTTGCTGTAAATTTCACCTGTTCTCTCTGCCTATTGTGAGGATTATTCCACGAGTTTTTATAGGGCATTTGTTGGTCATATAGCTGACTTACTTCAGCTAAGAGGTCTTGAGAAAATTCCACTCCAACAGAGAGATATTAGAAGATTACTCAGAGATGGTACTGCAGGAAGCCATAGCCAGCCTGTTGCTGTTCAATTGATGGCGCCATTATCATACCTCACAATGTCAAGGGCTACCATAGGGCTTTTGAAGTTTATTATACGGGCTATCTCTCCTAACAAAATTTCAACTCAAATGGTCCACTGGGTGAGCTGCTACAGCCAAAATATCAGGTTGCTTCCTGAAACCGTAACTGGAAGCCATAGCCACTTATCGTCAAGCTCATTTTTTTCCTTTATTTTCTCTCTCTTGCCACTTAAACCAAACCTTTGCCACTTTGATCCACTAAAAATTGAAGTTTCCAGCAAGCATTTCCCATCAAATCAACGAGGGGAAAAATCCAAGCATCAAACTTGTGCTTGGAAGCATAGTATCTATTGATACTTGTCAAGTGTTATTTGATACTACATTCCTTGTGTCTCTTGACACAATTAAATCTTTTGCTGCTCAAATCTAAGAGTTTTAGTGATGATTTGCTGCTCCAGCATGGATAAAGACTCTCCAACTGTTTGATTCAAAGGGATCGGGTTCCATACCTGGCAAACCCGTATCAAGCTCATCTTGATGAAGAAGGGTCTTTGGACCATAACCAATGGCAAGGAGAAGAAGCCTTGAGATGCGGACCTTGCAGTTACTTGGCAAAGAATGATGACAAAGCACATGCCATCATTAAGCTGGAATTGGATGACAGCTATATCCACCATGTGGATACCTGTGAAACCTCTAATGATACATGGAAGAGATTAGATACTTTGTTTGGTGCACAATCAAAGTCATCTAAGTATGGATTATTGATTGAATTTTTTAGGCTAGATATGAAATCAAACACATCTCTTGCAACTCACTTAAACTACATGGAAAGTCTCTTAACTTAGCTTGCAGGAATTGATCTCAAGATGGATGAAGATATTTCTATTGGCGTGTTGTTAAAAAGCCTGCCTCTTGACTATAATAATGTGTCAACTACATTGATCAATATGCCTAGTCCTAAACTGGTTGACATTAAGGCCTCCCTGCTAGAAGAAGAAAAGAAGGTAAAATCCAAAGAAAAACCAAGCACCTCTAAAGATGAACAAATGTTATATGTAGGTATCAGGTACAAGGGCAAGAAAGATCAACTGGTATGTGACTTTTGCAAAAGGGTTGGGCACATGGAGAAATTCTATCATGCCTGGAAGAGGTCCCAAAAGGCCTTTCTAGTTGCTGTTAAAGAAGAAGAAGACCGTGGAGCAAAAGAAGAAGAAAAGAAGAAGACTACCATAAGAAGGACAAGCCTCATCAGTTCTTCTATTCTGATAGACTTTTTAGCCTTGTATTGCCTAGCCCTAATGCTTTTGATATAAGCTTGTAAACTCCTCATGTAAACCTTGTACTACAGCCTCTGTACACTTTGTGAGGCCCCTGCTATAGCCTCTGGATGTCCACCACATCTTGGTATCCATACTTAGCCTTTTCTACGACAGCCTCTAGTGTTTACCATGTTTGTGTGAAAAAAATTGCTAGGGTTTGCACTGAGGACACACAAAGTGTACAACCACTACAGAAACACAAAGAGACAGACACAGGCACAGACACAAAGGGTAAAACTCAAACCTTAAACGCAAAACTCAAAACTCAAACACAAACAGAAGAAGAGAGAGAGAGAACACAACTCTGAAGTGAATGATTGCGGTAAATGAATGTAAGAGTGTACAGTGTGCTCAAGGGCAGAGCAATGTCAGAGTGTGACGTCCACGGAGATGGATCCCAAGTCTGTGATCACCAATCGGAGTGTAGGAGTGCTGAATAGTGAATGGAAGCAGGCTGGTCATCGAAAGGCAGCAGTTTGGAGGTTGGAACCTGGTAAATGCAGCAATGTACCACTGATCAGAGGCTGGAAACTGTGCATAGTCCGTTGTAAACAGCAGGCTGCTGAAACAGTGTGTGATGTGGCTGGCAATGACTGATGATCAGATTGTAGCAAATGATGATGTCGCCAGTAGCTAACGTCAGCATGGATGAAGGCGCCAATAGCAGGAGCAAACGTAGATGGAGTGGCAGCAATCTCGAGGGCTGGATAGCCACGTGGGAGGAGGTTGATGGCTGAAATTTGCACGTGAAGTGAGAAACCTGCACAGACGGAATGAGGCTGAATGGGGGCAGCGTGTCTATTTATAGATGTGGAAGGGCGCCCCAAAAATAAGGGTTTCCATTGAACTCTCTCGAACCGCTCCCCGTTTTAGGGTTTCCACAAGTAATGCATGTTTTAGCCAACAACCCCCTCAAGCCCAAAACTGAGCCGAAAGGTTAGGCCAACCACTGTGATGTTTATTTACCCCAAGACATCCCACCCCAAAGCAGGCAGGGCATCGGACAAAGGATGCACATCGGTTGCCCAGTGGCCTACCAAGACTATAGAGGCGAGGGTTATCTTACCAAGGGAATCCAAGTAGTCACCCCAGAGAGGACAGGGCATCGGACAAAGGGTGCACGTCGGCTGCCCAATGGCCTACCAAGCCCTACAAAGGGAGATGGAACTACATGGAACTATTTTTTTTTCTTTTGAATAAGTGAGGTAAATTTTATGGGATGTGGCTGATTGAGTAAAAGTGACCTAGAAGACGGGAGTAGAGAGGGTACACCCAACACATCAAAAAACAGTACAAGCTAACCCATCCACTCAGGGTGTTGATGACGAGGAGAAATAGGTGATGAGGTATCTATGTGATGGAGGGTGGTGGTAAGGTAACAACAGCCATCGGTGGAAACAGCTTAGGATCCGCTCAAGTAGTGCTCTGCACAATGAGATGCAAAGTATGCTACATGTTGAAGAATGCTCATGTAGCAAGTGCCACTTGGACAGTGTCGCTCATGGAAAAATTGTTCACTTGTCCAAGCGCTCTAGTACAAAGATGATGAAATTATGCAATGCAAAGGCTAAGGTACAACAGGGGGGAAAAGCCGATGTCGAAGACAAAGTGCTAAAGCCTGTAGAATACCAAGAAGGGTAGGAACCCCCTCTCAACTTGGATGTAGATGCCGAAGAGGGAAGAGGAGTCTGATGTCGGTCTTTGGATGGTGCCGAGAACCATAAGGAATGAAAGAAGAGGAAGTGGATGAAGTACCCCACTAGAAGAGCAAGGTAGAAGTCACCGCCATGATAGCATCAAGAGATGTTGCACGATCTGCCTCGGGAAGGGAAACCGCCATGGTGGAAGAAGAGCAAGCACTCCTAGGATGATGAAACCATGAAAGGAATGGTGCACATCCCCACGTCTCTAGCCCAGGTAGAACCAAAGCAATGTGCAAGTTAGTAGCCCTACACTAAAAGACAAAACCCTGCAAAAGAGATGAGAATTTGCAAATACAAAGGTGAGTGGTGAGATACTCCAAAGCAAAACATAACAGAAAGAAAATCTAACTCAAAATAAATGCAATAAACGTGTATGGGTGTAAGTAAATGCAGCGGAAGTCAAAAGAATGGAAAATCTAAGGACAATGAATCCTATGGGCCCAACTCTAAGAGTGCAAAAAATGAATGCTAGGCTGACCTAGGGTATCCGAAAGGACCTAGAGACATACTAGTCTAGAACGTGGCTACCATCGCATACGTCTAGTAGCAGGGCTCTGCTAAGGGAACGCCTGACGAGGTGGGGAGAAAGGTGAGATAGATGCATGAAGTGCAACGGGATCGGAACTTGTAGACCAATCAGCCAGTGTCCCTGAGGGGTAGTGAAAGAGATAGACTGCTGAGGTTGTACTTGAGCCATATGTCCAGCAGCAACGGCGGGTGCTGAAGGAGCAAATGAAGCAGGAGCGGAGGGCGTAGTCCCATTGGACTGTGCAGTCGCAACAATCTGCAAAGGCTTTTTAGGTGGAAGACCTTAGGCCTTGAAGCGACACTTCTCGTCCACATGGCCTGCTCTCTGGCAGTATGTGCAAAACTGATTTTTCTTAGGGAGTTGCTGCTAGATAGGTCTAGATTCTTTGGTTTCATTTGAGGAAGAGGAGTCACCCTTTGATTGGCTTGCCTTCGCATCTTGCGAGTTCTTGCCACTGGTGGTTTTCCCTTCCGAAGAAGAGGCAACCAGCCCCCTCTGCTCTGAATAAGGCTGTGATGAGGATTTCTTGTGGACTTGATCATGCAGCCTTGCGTAATGCAAGAACTGGCACTCAAACTCGTAGAAGGTTGGCAATCGAGGTTGGGAGATGATGTGTTGAATGAAATTAAAGTATTTTTTGGGCAACTTATTCAAAAAGAATGTAATCTGATCGTCATCTGACTTTGGAGAGCTAGTAGTAGCGAACTCGGCAAGTAACCGCCTATATTCAGCTAGCTTGACTTTCAGATCATCCCCTTCCTTAATAGAGCACTCTTGAAGCTTAAAGTCGAGATTGATGTGCCAAGTACGATCACGAGCCGCATAGCGGTCGAGAAGGTGACTCCAATGCTTTGACGCGAGCGGGAAGTGTTGCAACTGAGAGTGAAACTCAGGAAGCAATCCCTGCATCAGCTTAACGTTGGCTGTGGCATTGCGGGCTCTCCATTGACAGATGTAATCAGGGTGAGCTAGTCAAGGGTCTAGCATAGTCTCTAGACCAATGACGAGGTCCCAAAGACCATCCTCAGACTCAAGCAATTGTTGCATGAAGTTAGATCAAGTAGTGAAATTTGACCCGTTAAAACATGTCTTATCCATGAAGGCATTCTTGGCCGTTGCAACAAGAGTAATAGTGCTCGAAGATGGGTAGTATAAAAAATTGTACTGGGGGTAGGATGGGGGAGTGGAATACACTTAGGAAAGGGCCCCAAAGTGCCCACCAGGCATGCGGGTAGTGTGCAAGGTGGATCCATAGGTAGGGATGGGTTGACTAGGCATGGGCATGGTAGCCACATGAGAAACCCAAGGAGGTGGGATGGGAACACGGGGAGTAGAAGATGGGAATCCCTGTGTAGGTGTAACCCAAGGAGAGTGTGAAGACGCACCATAAGCTGAGGATGGAAACCCTTGCGTATGAGTAGTCATGTGAGATGTGAAGCTGGGGATAGTGAGAGGGATGCCCACCACAGTCGACCCAAGAGTTATGGGTGTGCTAATTTGGTGAAAGGTGAGAGGCACTATGATCATCCATAAATGGAAAATCACAATTTCCATACTATATTTTGCAAAAGACTATATGAAGATGATCCTGGGTCTAATTTGTCTAGGCTGGATAAAGAGTGGGCATATTTCTTGAGTTTAAGGATTGTATTTTTAAGTAGCTTCCTTCGAAAACGCTCGAGGATCACACCATTGATTTAGTGCCATACTCCACTGAATAGACCACCCCACAAAGTTAGTGTAGGCAAACAAAAAAAGATTATGAGTTAGGTGAAGGCTTTGCTAGATAAGGGTCTGATTCAACATAGCTGATCCCTATTTTGTTGACTTTGCTTTTGGTTTAGAAAGGATGGTTCATGGCAGATGTGCATAGACCACACGTTGAAGAAGAAAACCATCAAGAATTGATTCTCCATATCAAGTATTGTGGAACCAGCCTTCCTTCCGTGGATGGGTGGTAAATCCCTGATTACAACTCAATTACAGCAGCAAACAATTAATGCAAATCTGAAAATACAAATTTACCTACTAATCTTGGACGATGCACACCCGATTGGCCCCAAAATTGGTGCCCCTTTCGGTATTTCTTTAGATTTATTGAAAAAGAAGTTGATTTACAATGGGATTCTCCCGATCCCCTTCGCAATCTAAACTCCCCTTGTTGTTCAAAGTGACCAGCAAGTCTTCAATCTGATTTGCCCCTTGATTCGAGCACTTAATTGGCCTCCGCCCACTTCATAGAGGATGGAAATGCCCCAAATTTAATGGCTGGCTAGTCCTCCACATGAATTTAGCTGAAATTCACCTTCAGCCTTGTTAAATCCAGGCCTTGGGGCTTCCAATTTCTGGTACGCTTCCCAAGGCGGATGCTAAACCCTAATTTCTACTATACATTAGGGTTTACAGCAGAGAAATTTGCAATTTCTTAGCCTCCAAGGGTCCTAATGCTGAGATCTTCGGAGCAAGGCTATGAAATGGCTGGGAGATGAGAGGAAAAGCTGTAGAGAGAGAAAATTCAAATTTTTGTCGCGAAGAATGACTGAAAATTAGTCAAACGCAACTGTTGCCCTACCACCACAACATGTAGATGCAAAGAACTGAAGAAAATCAATCATTTACTGCTACTGCCTTGTCTCAACAGCCTGTAGATGCTATCACTTGCTGTTGATTGGTCTTCTTTTGCCCCTGTCTGCCTCAGAAGGTCCTCCAATGGCTGCAAATCCAACCAGCAACGTCCCCTCCCTCTCTCTTGCAGGCTGAATTTATAAAAATACCTCTCTCCAGCCTCTAAAGACGTTTTTCAGTCTTGCATGGGCATTTTTGACCAGTGGCAACCTTCCCAAATGGTATTTTCAGCATTTTTCATTATTAAATATTAATTTTCAGTCTTTAAATACTGAAAATTAATCTAATAATTATTTCGGTGCCCTGAAAAATAATCTGTTGGCTAGGCAACTTCCATTCCCGAGTGTCTCTGCGCCATCTTTGACCATCAATTTGGCGTTAGGCACCATTAAACGCCACTTCTCTAGTATCACCAACTGACACTTATGGCCAAATGGATGACCTAGGCCAACAATTGGCACCAGATACCACCAAGTACCTGGGCGGTATAACTTATAGCAACTTTTGCCTTTAACATCTCGTGATTTCTTCGGGTCCCGGGCTCATAAATTTACTTTAACCCCAGTTGCACCTCGCATGTGCAACATTTACTTAATCATGTGATGAAAAATTAATCCACATGTTAAGTGAGGTTTTAAAAATACATGTCCTCATGACAGATTGATTACATCTTGGATTGGTTAGAGGGATCTGCAAGTATTAGCAGATAGATTTAAAGAGTAGGAATCATTAGATATGCATTAGACTAGAGGATGTGCACAAGATAAGTTTCAAGTCTGATTTAACTTGTATGGGCTCTTACTCATGTCGTATAGGCTTACAAATGCTCCGATAACTTCCAATTGAATGAATCTTTTGATTACATAGGTCCTTTGTGGGCAATTTCTTCGATGCTATGGTAGTGTGCAAATGGTGACTTGGAGAAGAATGGATCTGCTATAAAGAAGAAAAAGCTTTGGAGGGGTGAATAAATCTGAATAATGTGGACTTGGGCCACTCTGCTAATGTGCCAAGGGCGAGTCTCTCATGCCACGAGAGAGAGAGAGAGAGAGAGAGAGAATCTAACGATGGAATATACTAGGACCAAATATAGGATTGATGTGACAAGATTGGCCCTAAGAAGATAAAACAAAACCTGAATAATGTTGGATTTAGAGAAAACTGGGACTGATTACAAGGCTGATGTGACGAGATTGGCCTCTGCACGAGTACCGGAAGGGTGGGAGAGTGAGGATGTTAGACAAGCAGCAAGAGAAGGAGAATGCTAACAATGAGGACAGAGGAGAGAGAAAAAAAAGATCAGAGAAGATGATCACAATGATCGAACGATAATCGGGACTGATGGAGCAGCATTAATAGGGTACAACCAGCAAACTGGACGTTGGACTTGCATTAAACATAGGTCGACCTGGATTTAATCCAGGTTGGACCTGCATAAAACAACCGATTGTCCATAAGAATTGCTAAATTGCTACATGAAATACATCATGTCAACAATAAACATTGGGCAGGCCTAGAAAAACAAAAGAATGACCAAATCAAGGTGACCAATGTGCTGCTGCCACCTCGAATGTCTTGGATGAATTCTGCTGAGCAAGCATGGAAACAATTGACAGACATACATGACCGTTGTGGCATTACCAAAGCTCTGAACGTTTTGGTCTGACTCAGATTGAGACTCACATACCGAGTGATGGAAATTCAGGGAGACATGGCAAGATGTGCCTACCAACACATATACAGGGCATAGAAGCAATGATGCTACAATGGAGGCAATAGATGCTGTCTTTTATTGGTTAGCTTTGAGACAAGATATGGATGCTTTTGTAGGACATGCGTTGTATGTTAAAAGGTCAATTTTGAGTGTTATAATGCATTGGGTTTGTTACACCCTTTGCCTATTCCGGGTAGACCATAGGAGAGTATGGCTATGGATCTTATCTTTGATCTTCCTCGGACACCCAGAGAGAATGATGTCACGTGGATTGTGATATACAGATTCAGCTAACAAGTCCAGTCCATTCCAGTGAGGGAGAGGATAAAGGCAAATGGCATGGCTAGATTGTTCGTGCAAAACATCTTTAAGCATCATCGCATGCCTTAGTCTAACATCTGATAGTAATTTATGCAATGGTGAGTCTATTTTGGAGAGGAATGCTTGAGAATATACACTAATTTTTTATTTTCATCCATAAATATGGGTTGTTGGAAGAGGCTAATTTCATTGTTTTGTATCTTTCGAAATGACGTGTGTCAAACCATTAAGCAAAGTGGGGACAATATGCCCCTTACCGTGCATACTTCTATTGGCAAGGTTCAATTTGAGATATAGTGGAAGGGGAGAGGAAAGGTCCCATGCATTTTGCATACCAAAGCTAAGATATTTGTGGCCGACAAGTATGCTAAGAGTGGAGACTATTGATGAAGCCTACAAGAAAGTGAAGATAGCTATTACTAGGTTTATTTTTGTCATAATATATTTGGTTTTATGTATCCTTTTTGATCCTATGTGAACACAATCAAGGTTGTTTGCATTGTTTCAAGAGAGGGGTATGTCAGAAGCATGGGAATTCACTCTCGGCTCTGGGAATGAGGGACATCCAATGAGCAGTGCAAGACATGGGTTGGGCCTTGAAATTATTCATTGCCAAAGGTTGGAAGTGAAACTTTCAATGTACTAGCCAAAAGAGTGGCTAAATCATTAGATGAAAAATAAATTTTACAGTTGGGCAACCCAAAATTTTTATGTAAATGCTGGCAGAGTGGGATTTTACGTTTTGGATGAGCAGAACTGATCACGGTCACATACTGCTGTGAAGGACCCTACACGTGGGTGTACATCAGTTTTGGAAGAGAATAAAACAGTTTCCCATTGTATATTTCCTTCAGAGTGCATGGTAATGCTGGATAGAGAGCAATCATATCAAATTTTCCACACAAAAGGCTATTGTTTGGGAGGGGAATAGTTGGCAAGGGAACAAAAGCCAGACTGATTTGAAAGAGTACAGATATGGATTTGGGACCAAGTAGGGACTGAGTCGCTGTTGTGTATTAGTTAGGGTTTACAAAGTGATTTATCAGATGCACGAATTGTGTTTGCCAAAAATGGCATTAAGCCGATAGTCATTAGCAAGTATGAGCCTGCAACACAAAATAAGCTGAGCCTCAGCTTTTGTACTCCATATTGAGAGCTCTCTAGTAATCAAGAGAAATATTGCAATGGGTGCCAAGGTTTGGGGCCAACAAGTGTCAAAATTTTCAGTGTGGAGCTGGTTAGGGTTGCCTACTGTTGTAAAAGCTGCATGTGGGTGTACACCAGTTTTGGAAGAGAATAGAACAGCTAGCTGCTGTGCATTTCCTTTAAAGTTGGAAACTGGACATGCATGCAATGGTTTTAGGGGTCCCACTTTGGTATTTGAGCATTTTTATCCCTTTTTATATGCTGATAGTACTTAGATGAACTCAATGCATCATTTGAATGTTAGGACAGCTTATTTGTATTGTTGATTTGTGCATACCAAACTCTTCTTTTTGGTTCACTTTTCATGATGGTCTTCCTTAGTGGGTGCTTGCAGGTGACTTCAATGTTGTTGAAACTCCTCAAAATGGAAAGATACAACGAATTTAGTGATTAAGAGAAGCTTCTATTTCAGTTTCATCTATTCAGGACCTCTGGTGCTTTAGAGAGAAGATAGTCTCATATATTCGTTATTTCAATCACAAGGTGATAAGTTTATGTTAATGACTGGGCAAATTGCAAAGGTAGCGCACCCTTATACTTCCAATCATTTCCCAATCATATTGAACTTGTTGAAGTCTTGCCACTGTGGTGATCTGAGCATTTGCATCCCTTGTTGGCATTCTTCAGATTTTCAGCCTAGGTAAAAGAGAGATTGCAAACTTTGCTTTGATGACAGTTTGAGCCTTCAGGAACTCGTTCCTGATGCATGGGAACAGGATGCATTCCCATGCGACAAGGTTTGGTGCTCTCCCAAACTTGTCAATTGGGGGAGCATTATTTCGACATAGGCAGAGTGCCTTTTCAGCCTTCCACATAACAGCTTATTGACACAACCTACGACTGTTACTCCAATGTGGACCTTTATGGCTAAGCTTAGTGGGCATATTTGGATTCCCTCTTGCATGCAGTGATTGACTGTCATAGGGCCTTTCTTGGTGTCCACATACCTGGTCCATTTCTGGTAGAGCATGAAAAACCACCCACGGGGAAAAAAACCCATTTTTTTTAAAAAAAAAGCTCCTCAGACTCTCTATATATCCTTTTTACCATGTAGAGCAACCATGTACTAGTCCTTTACTTCTTCTGTTCATGTAGTGTTTGTTTTGACCAATAGAGGGAAAGTTTTCTAGGAAGAAAGGGCCTGGACAACTTTTTCCTTTCTATTTCCTTTATACATGTAGAGTCTGGTCTAGCTAGGTCTATGTGATGTTAACAATTGGACCTGATAATTCTTTGTGCATAATAGTTGATTTTGCACAGGCCTGTGCTCACCTTTCAGACAAAAGGAAACGAGTGTTGATTGATCTAACCAATAGAGGGAAAGTTTTCTAGGAAGAAAGGGCTTTGACAACTTTTTCCTTTCTACATGTAGAGTCTCGTCTAGCTAGGTCTATGTGATGTTAACAATTTGACCTGATAATTCTGTGTGCATAATAGTTGATTTTGCACAGGCCTATGCTCACCTTTCAGACAAAAGGAAACGAGCGTTGATTGATCTAGAAAGGTTAAAGAGCCGTTGCAAAGAGTGCTCATCTGTATCCAAAGTTCAATCGGAGAATCAGAATCTGAAAAAACACTACAGAGAGTGTTTGAAAGGACAGGATCAAACATGCTTTCAGAACTGGTCCTTCAACATGGACTTTCAAACTGCAGAATGGAAAATAGAACATGAAAAGCTTAGGCTTTTTCGTGAAAGGGTGCAATCAAAAGTGGACTCGCTGGCACACATCCTGAGAGAGAGGAGAACAAGGTGGAATGAGGAAGTGGCAGCAAGAGGAAAGCATCGAACAGATTCGAATGTAGGTAGACGTGTATCTAACAAGGGACAAAAGTGTGAACGACTTCAGCAATGCATAGAAGTGGGTAGTCGTATATCAGAATCAACTGAACATTCTCATAAACATAATAATGCTAAGCATGACTCTACAGATAGCATTTCGTGCAAGACTTATCCACGCAGTTCTTGGACAACAAAGGAAACAAAGTCCCCTGACGTCCCAGACACTTTGGTTGAAAAGTTCAGAGCACGAGAGGCACCTAAAGTCTCCCAAAGTCATGATGAGTTACTAGGACATTTGCTTACGGAGATGCGATTGCATAACAACACTGAGGGTGTAGTACCAACTGGTTCCAATGTTGGTGAAGGGAAGGGAGTCCGCCAATCCTGTAAGAACACTAGTTGCATGGAGCAGTGCCAAAATAGTACTGGGGAAAACCATTGCTCAAGCCCAAATGAGTGCAAGGAGATGTTGAAAAGAGAGAGAATACAGGATGGTCGAAGGAACACGAACAACTGTAATCTGAAAAATAGTTCCAAACACCAGTCCATAAGCAGTACTATCTACAAGGATGAAGAGAAAATGGTCATCAATGCTTTTCTGGCTGGACTATCTGATTGCCATCAAAGACTTGATGAAGTGGCAGGCATGAAATCGTCACTCTCTGCTGTAAATGGGGGCATTTGGAAATTGCATTTGTTTTGTGTATCATAGGTCATTCTCAATCTTCCCTTCAATTTGTACTACACAGGGCCTTTCTGATGCAGAACAGTTTTGCAGATTGGAGACCTGAAAGGTCAGGACCAAAAGTTTTGTCCAAAAGCTCCGAACCCAGTAGTGAGATGGCAGCACAGGGGATCTGCAACTTCGGAGTCAAAAATTTCTCCCGAGGCAGCCAATTCATATACTGTAAGCAAGCTGCTGGGGTTGGCAATCTCGGTTCAAAACAAGAAAGAAAGACAACGAATTACTGCACCACTACGACAAAAGGAGCAAACTTGATGAAAGATACATCAATGGAGGAGAATGTTCTACAGAGTCAGAAGGAAGTAAGTTAGAATGTCCTTACTATCATGATTTCCATGAAAAGGAGCGTGTAGTGTTGAATCTTTGGGTTAGTATCGGTATTTTGTCACAGCTTGTATTTGTGAGACCTGTGTTTCCTGCTTTGGTTGTGGCTTTGTGATTTGCATGAGCGATACAAGAATTCTTTGCATGGTTACAATATTTGGATGATTGCTATCAATAAGAACCTATTCTTTCTTTTTGCCAATCCATACGGATATATGCACGGTAGAAATCTTGGTCTTAACAAAAAGAACCTGTTCGTGCTAGAAGCTTATTCAATAGTAGTGATGTATATTGATGGGGTGTGTTGCAGAAATCAGAGCATTTGTTGAAGACGTTGGAGCGATTAAGGGAGGAGACGAAGTCAGTTTCTGTTGCCCTGGAAAAGATAAAGGCCAGTGTTGGTGTTGGACGTGCTTCTTCTTCGTCTGCGTCTTCTTCTTCTTCTTCTGCTGCTGCTGCTGAGGCACCCCCGCATCACCTGCGCGTTGCTGCCATGTTTGCCCCCCTCTCAACAGCTGCTGCTTCAGTTGTAGAAGCCACATGACGCGCGCGCGATCAATGCGCTGCATCATCCTCTCGCATTGAGATGCCTCTCGGTGATGCAACGTAATCCAAAAAAAACCTTGGCAAAATATTATCCTCGACAAGCATCAGGAGGGATGACCTACCTTTGCTTTTGTGATTGCAATCGGCCGAAATCCACTTTGTCTTGGAACTCGATTGGCATCGCATTAACAAAACGGCTCAAAGACTTACTTTAATAATGCACAAGAGTGGATCACAAAGATAATAACACCATAGCATTCTGGGAACCTAGTACAACTCTCAAATGACACCTAAACACCTTGGTTAATTTTGTGTATCATAGGCCTTTTAAGCAACAAATAATGACATATAAACATTGGTGGCAATATCAAGTGTGATGCGTGCTTTAAGCAACAAATAATACCTTGGTATAGATTCTCCAAACAAATTCAACGAAATTATATAGAAAGGATATTAAGTTTTGATTATTGGGGTTTAAAGGCAGTTTATACCAAAGACTTTGAAATTTTCTATATAGACATAATATTACATCTCTTCTCTATAATTCATAAGCAAAGGTTTTAGGAGGGCACCACATCACGCTCCTCCCCAATGCAAGAGTGGCCCCCCCCCCTTAATTGTAGAGCATGCTAATCCAATCCTACGATAGCCCACGTGTGGGGACCACCCACATGTGACAACCTTGAATCCACGTGCCCACTATGCATGAAGAGAGAGAGACTATTTAATGTATTATTGTATGTAATATATATAAATGTATTATGTATGTATTAAATTAAATTTAATATGTATATAATATATAAAATATAAAATGTATTAATATCTACATTTAAGTATAATGATAGATTACGTTATTATTAATTATAACATTCATGTGTGTCCACACACACACACAAAGAATTTTTATGTGGTAGATGGGAGGAGACGTGCCAACTCCCTCAAAAGCTTCAAGGGGGCCACGTTTTGCACCCCTAAAATCCTTGAAAGTTTTTTAGAGATTACTGCGTGACACACCTAGAGCCACATTTGTGCCCACTTTCAAGTCTACATGCTTAGATGTTGTCCACTCATGCTCTTTTTGCAATTCGTTTGTGCATGCAACCATCGAACCCTGTGCTTTATGGTTTTTCACCCTTGCCCACCTCAAATTTTCTACGGAGGGGTTATCACATGAGAAAACAAAAATTGAACTTCTGTGGTGCCCACATGTTATCCACCATGCTCCATTTTCAATCCGCCCACACCTATAGCCATCAAGCCCCGTGCCATGTGGTTTTTCACCCTCCGTCGTCTCAAACTTTGTAAGGAGAGATCACCACCCCTTCAACTATTTAAAAGTAGAGGTATGTGTAATCTTATTTTTGACACTTTGACACTATAAGTGCCTAGGTATGTGATACCTCTTACTCTCTCTATTATTTAGTGGTATATATACATATGATTTTTATATATACTTTTATATTTCTCTCTCTTTCTCTCTGTCTTTGTCTCTCTCTTAGATTGAAATAAAGCTTTTAATGTATTAATAATTGATATGGAATAATGAATCTATCTTAACCAAAACATATATATTTTTTAATTCATTGTAGGGATGTAGGGATATTGCTTATATATTCATATAAAAGTGTATATGTTATATTTATGTGATGAATTTAAACAACATTCTTGATTTATTTTTAGATACATCCTAGGATCATACTGAAAAAAGCTTAAATATCTTGGTACATTAATGGAGCATATTTAGACTATGTTTTTTAGTACATAAATACTTATATGTAACACAAAAATTGAAGGAAAAAGCTCGAGTGGAAGTATGAGCAAGCGTAAGCAAGAGAGATGTGAGCTATGGAGGATGGAGCAGGAGAGAGAGAGAGATGTGGAAACTCCAATAATAGCTATGTGTGACCGGTCTTCCCTTATTCAAGTCATTGAAAGAATAAAGAACAAAGTGGCTGTGATGGACACTTGCCACTTGCAATGTACAGGTGTGTAGCCACAATGTGTAAAGTAAATACAGAGTGGCGAATGCCCATTTACAGCCTTAGTACCTACAACATACTCTACCTTAGTAGTAGATAAGGTTGTGCATTTTTGCACCTTGGACATCCAAGAAACACCACCTCTAGAAAAAGTGAAGATATACCTAGAGGTGGACTTTCTACTATCTATATATTCTATATAGTTGGAGTTAATGTAATCCATGATTGTAGTATCTTGGCTATCATAGCAAATGCACATATCTACAATGTCTTTCAAGTATCTTTGAGACCCTTTTTTCCATAAAGCCCTTAGGCTGCTGCATATAGATATCCTCGTGCAAGTCCCCATGCAAAAAGATCATTTTAACATCTATCTAATAAAGGTCAAGATATATTTGTGTAAACAAGGCTAAAATCAATCATAGGGTAGTCAAATTAACTACAAGAGAGAATACTTTATCAAAGTCAACACCACGCTCCTACTTAAAAACCTTAACAACCAATCTAGCCTTATATGCTGGCTTGAGGCTTCCAAGGACACTCTTCAACTTGTACACCACTTGTATGGAAATGTATATTTTTCACTCGGCAAAGAAACCAACTTTCATATATGGTTTTTTCTGTAGTGAATCAAACTTTGACTACATGGTTCTCTCCCAAGAGTGACCATCTGCTCTATGCATAGCCTTCTCATAAGTAAAAGATTCACCAAAATTTGTCACCATAACATAGTTGATGGAGGGAGAACATTGATCATGCTGACATCTATCTCTAGTAGACTATCGCAAAACAAGTTGTGGGGCTTATACATCATGTCTAACATCATGGTCATGGGCCATTGGAACATCAATCACAGGTTGTCTAGCTAGTTGTATAGTAATAGAAGGCTCTTTTTGAAAGATCAACCTACTGACCTCAACTACTTGCTCATGATGCTTATGCATCTTCTCCTCATGGAAAACAACATCATGTCTACAAATGACCTTTTGAGCATATGGATCCCACAGGTGGTAGCCCATCTCACATGCATTCCCATAACTAAGAAAGATGCATTTTACCGACTTAGGATCTAGCATTATTGTGTTTGTCCTTGGGAACATGGCAAAAAGCCTCACATCCAAAGATGCACAAATGAGAATATAGCGGAGGTTTTCCAAACCATACCTCCTCTACAACTTGACGACCAATAGCAATGTATGGGGATCTATTAATCAAAAGTGCAAAAGTAGTAACTATCTCAATTCAAAGATACTACAGTAAGCTAGCCTAGTTAAACTTACTAAGGACTCTCTCTTAAATCATCTTATTCATGCGCTTTGTAGCACTATTTTGGGATGGAGTGTAAGGTACAGTCAATTAATGCTTAATACCCCTCTCATCGCAAAATTGTTTGAATGTCTTAGAGATATATTCACCCCCATTATCAGACCTTAGGTATTTCAATATATACCTAGCCTGGTTCTCAATGAGAGCAAGCCAATGTTGAAAACTAGATAAGAATTTCGATTTCTTTTTAATAGGATATGCCTAGTAGTTATCAATGAGAGTCACAAAATACTTTACACCACCTAGTGATTGATAGGGCACGGAGCCACATACATCAGAATGAACAAGAGCCATAGGCTCATCCATGTGAGTAATGCCATACTTCTTACAAGAATTGCATGTTTACTTGCCATAAAGACAATGGTATCATAAGAATCAAAACATTTGTAATCAAGAGGCGAAAGATACTATAAACGAGTAAGCATTTTCATTCCCTTCAAGGACATGTGCCCAAGGTGACGATGCCATAAAGATACATGTGGTATGTCAACCCACAGCCAAATCATAGTCTATAGACCTAGATACAAGCAAGGGATAGAGGCTGTCATCCTTGTGTTAGGGGTAAAGGCACCTCTGCCTAGCCTCCCGTGTATTACTATGCTGACGGTACTACATGCACTTGCACACTCCAGGTGATGGGCACCCATCACTGTCACTTCATTCTTTATTCTTTCAGTGACATTTGAATAAAGGGAAGGTTGATCACACATTGTGACTGTTGGAGTTCCCACATATTGAGTGTCTCTCTCTTGCTCTCTTGCTCCATCCGCCATAGCTCACACATCTCTTTCTTCTGTTTGCTCGTGCTTCCACTTGGGATTTTCCCTTCAACTCGTATTAGAGCCACATTCTTAGTGAGCTTGAGCTTAATCCGACATTGCTTTATCTCGCATTCAAGTTAAGTACAACAAGGTTTCACTATTGGTGGCAGCCATAGCTCCACCTCTTGAGGTTCATATTGACCCCTCATTGCTCTAGGACTTCTCGGGACCTATTGGGTCTATCTCAAGGCAATCTTGAGCCTACATTGAGTTTATTTCAGGGAATCTTCAACTCAATATTTAAGGCTAAAAATACAAACACGTTTTTTTTCATTTGTGGCCACTTTCAAGCACTTGTGTTTTCTCAACCACCAACATCGGACAAAGGCTTTGGCATTGTTTACCACTCCTCGTGGCATTGACCATTAACATTAAGCATTGGTTTTGAGTCATTGAGCTTCAGCTATTAAACTGTGCAAATAGGACAACATGCTATCATAAAATAGGGATAGCCATATCTTCAATGTTTGGAGCTCATATATGCTTCTCGGGATGCATGTATACCTATGTTTTGTTGTCGGATACTTGGGGGATCATATGTCATTGGTTTGAGATGCTACTGGACTGATTTAAGCACTCTTTTAGCTCATTTTTCTCATAGATATAAGTGCTATCATAACACAATTGAATGATATTTATTTGGAAAATATCATTCTCTTGGCTTATGTGATGCTCCTAGGATGCTCATTTGATGTCAGACACTTGGGGAATGTTTGGCCAATGTATTGGAATGATTTTGGACTGATTTGAGCCCATATTTGGCTCAATTTTACTGTCATTTCTATTGTTGTCATAAGTAGGGTTGAAGGTTATTTTATCAGTGAAAGCATATTCCTATTGTTTGTTGATGCTTCCTAGCTACTTGGGATAATACATTGATGTCTATGCTTGATGCCACATGCTTGGCCATGCTCCCCAAATGCTTTTGGGCTTCTAATGAGCTCACTTTTGCTCAGCCTTGACTGTCATTTTACTATTGTACATATAATGGTGGACAATAAGCTTTTAATAGGGATAGCCTATGCCTAATGCTCTTTCATGCTGTTCGGGCATTCTATCGGATGCATTGGTGTATGACATGGAAGCTCTATGCTTAGTTATGCTATTGAATGCATTTGAACTTTGATTTAAGCTTACGACATTTGACATCTATTGTTTAGTTACTTCATTGGATGCTTCAAAGGTCCATGACCTTATGGGTTTGCAGCTTTTATTGGGTCTTATAGTCCCAAATATGTACTTGATGTATCTTGGATGCTTGGATGCCACTCACATCAAGATTTGAGCTTTGTTTGCTCATTTGACATCTGACTTTTGTTCTAGTGGGAGACACTTACTTGACACTTGGATGTTACATTGAGCTTTGGATTTTATTTGCAATGAGCTTGAGTATGTTGTACCTCATTTTCAACGCAATGTAATTGTAAACTGTTGTACTATTTATGAGACCAGTATCCTCCATTTGATGCTATTTTGGATAGCTCATTATTTGGTTCGCACCTCTTGTTTTTAGCTTGTTTTGGTAGTGGTTTTGGGGCTATTTGTGGATACATGTTTGGTATGTACTATGCCTCTTTTTCTTGTAGTATGACTGATTATTCAAATGATATTGCCATCTTCAACATTAAAAAGTTGGATGGTAGCAATTATGGTTGTTGAAAGACCCAAATTTCACAATTTTTGGTGCAAAAATCTCAGATTAGGCTAATCAAATGTAAAAGCATTAAGCTTGAAGGTCATGATTAGGATGTATGGGATGACTTAGATGAGCTTTGCAAGTCCATGATTATTCTGTCCCTCAACAAGTAGGTTTATTATAATGTTATCACAGATGGTAGTCTCTGCATAGAATCTTTGGGAGAAAATCCATAATCTCTATGATAAGCAAAGCCCTGCTTCTCAGATGTATTGGCTAAATCAACTTATGGACCTTTGTATGAAGGAAGACTCCAGTGTTTCTCAGCATTTTAGCAAGTTTTATGCTATCATTGGCCAACTATCATCACAAGGTATTGACTTTAAGGACAATCTTCCACCTTTGTTCTTGTGGGTCACACTAACTAAGTCTTGGACACATTCAGTACTACTATATGTGCAAATATGCCCAAGAATGGGCTGAAATTGTCTAATGTAGAGGGTGCACTCCAAACAGTGAAGATCAATTGGAAGAATGTGAATGCTTCTCGTACTTCTCATGCTTTGACTATTTGAGGTTGCCATGATGGTAAGAACGAGAATGACCATCAAGATAGAGACTTGTAGAAGCCTCATTCTAAGTCCCATGGATAGTCTCATAGTAAGTTCCATGGACGTAAGTCCAATTAGACCTACCATTGTTGTGGGAAAGCAAGACATATCAGGCCTCAATGCCATAAAATTCATAATGACAAGCACAAGGAAAAGGGCAAGACAAGTCTAATGATTGCAACATTGTCCCTGCTAATTTCAGTGTTAAGATCTAAGAGATCAATGTAGTGCAACAACCTACCTTTGATGATGATTACATACTTGCAGCTTCTTCTTTGGATGAGTCACAACTGTTTGATGCCTTGTCTGGTTTTACTCAGTGCTGGTTGATGGATTCAGGGGCTTCCTTTCATGTGACCCCTCATAGAGTGGTTCCACTCCTATCATAGTGTGGGAGCTTTCGCTCAACCGCCAAGACCCACGGACCGCTTATTGTTCAAGCGTTCCAAGCCGAGCACTAATTGCTACCTCTCACATAGCCGATGCGCCATCCATATCTACGAGTGTAGTGAGCTTACCTCCATGCCGATTGAGTTACCTCCTCTCTCGCGCACTCCGGTAGCTCCACGATCCAAGTGCAAGCTTCAAGCAAGCTCCATCCCCAAGCTCCACGCTCCAAGCTCCATTGCCGTGAGCAAGACAAGAGAAGAGACGAGAAGAGAAGAAGAGAGGAGAAGATGGAGAGCTTCTCCTCCCCGGTCCCTCACCCTCACACACTCACTCCCTCACACTCTCACACTCCCTCTCTCAAGCACAAGCTCAAGCAAGCAAGAAGAAGAAGAAGAAGAAGAAGAGGAGAGCTACTTTTGGCCACACACAAGAATGAGCTTCTCATTCACTTTTCAACTTTATATACAAAACCCTAAATCCCTTTTGGGCGGTCATCCCCTTTTCCCCTTTTTTGCATGGCCGACCATAGCCTAGGCCCTTTTTCCCATTGTCCTTCTATCTTCCTAACTTCCTTTCCATCACCCGTCTACATTTACAAATTGCACGGGTGAGAGCCCAGCGCTCTTTTACAAGATTTCAGGGTGCGCCTTTTTATTTTAAAATGCACATTTTCCCTTTTGCATTTGCCTTGGACTTTTAAGGTTGCCCTTGCGCTTTTGGCATTTCCTCCTATTCTTTCTTCAGTCGGGCTACCTTTTTTTCCACCTTTGCCCTGCGTCTTTTTTATTTCCTTTTGCTTTCTTCGTCGCTTTCTTCATGTTGAGGTTAACATTACCCCCCTCCTAGACGAGTGCCAATCCCATGGCACTCTTTGTCGAAGGTAGCATGCGGAGCTTGCATCGAAGACGTGGGTGGCAAGAACATCTGTGGTTGCCATGGTGAAGTGTTGGTAGTGGTGGGGAGAAAGGTCATTGGGGGCACGTTGGTGGGTTAAGTGGTAGGTGGTAGGGCAATGGGAGTTGGTGGCAGGGCTATTCTTTGGGGGGGTTGCACTGATGGAGTACAAGTGGTGGTTTGTTGGGGATTCCGTACATGATGATTCTTGGCAGGCTTACAGGGTGATAAGGATAGGAACTCAGAGTTGAGTATTGATGAAGAGCGAACGACACCTTTGTTGGAGTCTTCAATACCTGCAAGTGAAAAACCTCTCATGTGGTCTCTCCCTAAGGGGTAGTGCTAGTCTTCTTATCGTGCACAAGACATATTTTGATTAGTTTGGGAGATGGGTCGAACTCTAAGCAAGCTGAGAGTATTGTCCTGCACTTGAGGACCCAAACCGTGTATATACTTTGGTGCAGATATTGTGTGAGTGCTCATGCATATTTAGGTATTACTTAGTTAGAAGACTGTCGGCCTGCTTCCTTGTATAGCAATGGGCCAGTGAAGCAAGGGGCTAAGTTGATGGAAAAATTTGTCGATGAAGACGGGGGAGTACACTTGAAGATTGCTAGAGACATCATTATGGTCTTGTCAAGGCAATGTAGCATAATTGAGCTCCTTGATGTCTTAGCTTTCGGTAACTAGTGGCTACTTGTAGTGTTTGAAAAGTATGGTGTACTTTTCCATTGTCTTTCATGCCTTGCTTACCACTATTGATTGTAATGGCATTGAGATGGAGTGCAAAAGAATTGTGCAAGTGGTTCAGGGTGACAGGTCTAACCATAGGCGAGGCGAGCTCCCTAGGTATGTCCTGCCCTTGATGTGCCCTGAACAATTGTGGGGGATGTACAATGGGATAGGGGATTAGGGACGGAGCCAGCCGACCAAGGTCACTGGGCGTACCTAATTTGAGGATCCCTAGGTGCAGTGCTGTGATCATGTGTGCTTTTTTTCTTTCTTTCTTTCTTTCTTCCTCTTTTTTTTTTCTCTTTTTTTTTTCTTTTTCTTTTCTTTTCTTTTCTTTTTTTGGTGGAAAAAATGAATACAATCAATGCCATACGTTGAGGCTGTTAGCCTTTCATTTGGAAGAGAAATGTTGGGATCCAAAGGCTATGAAAAATGGATATTACAAATATGATTGTGTCACCAGCCTTGATGCTAGAGGAACTGTTATTGAGATGAAGAGATACACTTGAGATTTTGCAAACCTCTTTGTAACATGTGAGACATCGAACAATTGAGGTAGCACTTGGAGTGAGCTGTGCATGGACAAGGGCAGAGCATCTTGCGAAATGAATCCTGGATAATGAAGAGATGTTCGCCCTTGTTGAGAGTGTGGCTCCTGCCCGAACATAGAGTTTGGCCAAGAAGGGGGAGGTAATCGATGATTATACTTTGGCCATGCTCAGTTGCAATATGTGCTTTCTGCAGAGGTGTCCTTGGGTTCTCATCCAGTGGTGTTTTCATCATGGCTTTTGTTTCTTGGTATTCCTGTCACTTCCTCCATAATGGTTCTTTGTGGGGTTGGTGGTATTGTGGTGACTTGGATATTAAACGCTTCTAGACATTGACCTATGTCATTCTGCATTCACTTGGAAAGGCGTGAGAGTACATGCAAGTCACATGCTTCAACCATAATGAAAATGTCCAGCTAAACAAGACATCGCCAACCTAAATCCCTTAGTTTTGACTTGATGCATATCACCTGCACTTGGTCATCATTGCTCATGGGGTGTGTTGACCTTTGCTTCTTTTGGTATTATTTACACAGTCACAAAACACATTGTTTATTTATGTACATGTTCATGAAACCATGTCACTCCGTGAGGATAAAAACCAATTGTAGAACTCAGGATTGTACTCGAGTGTGGCACACATATCTAGCTTCTGTGGTAGCCTACTTAGCAATAATAAATATTTGGCAACATCAAGTAGCATGGTGCCTTGTCCGAGTCTACCGGAAACATGTAACTCCTCCTCAGTGAGAACTTTATCAATCAAAGGGCTCTCTAGGCTAGTTCCAGCTAGGTCCATACCTCGAACTGTAGCTAGAACTCGAAATGAAGTTGGTGCCACATAGGTCGGGTCTCTTTGGGACCGCCATTTGGCCAGTCGCTCCTCTGAGACTGTCATGATTTGGGCTCCAAGTTCAGCCATTGTAGCGCGGTTTTCAAACCAACGTTTTTCAAATTGGCTTCTACCTTCTGATTGTCGCTTTAGTTGCTCTATCTCTAAGAGATTTGGCTGGCAGAGCATTTCATTAAATGTCACGGTTAAGCGTAGTTCGTCAGCCTCCTCGTCGGAGATGAGTCGCATGCGTTCATGTAAGATCTTGTCATAATGTCCGTCAAGATATTCTTGCTCTTCCCACGATAGCGGATAAGGCAAATATTCCTCAAGCTGCTCCCTAGGGAATGTGCCCATGTCTGCATGAACATAGACACGTGCGAATAATTTCAGTTTAGTGTCCCACTCTGTCAAGCACTCTGCGACATCTCTATGTTCTATGAGGGCTTGCTCGGTTGCTATTTCATGCAAAGTTCTAAGGGTTTCCTTAGGCTTTAGCATAGCTGGGGGCTTAGGCCTAGATGAGCAAGATTGATCAATGCCAGGATTGCTTATGCCTTCGAGGTTTTTATGTTTCTCCTAAGGCTTTATGGTAGTTGTGTCATGGTTCTCCTTGGATGTGACCGGCGTGGTATTAGCATCCTGTTGTGACAGTGTTGTATCCACTCTTGTTTGATCAATGCGAGTTTCTCTATCGGTGGATTGAGTGTTGCAAGCAACAGTTGATGGTAATTGTTGCTTTGGTTTATCAGAACACATGGATGTGTTTGAGGTTTCACCGCTATTATAATGGGTTCATTGGTGGATGGACTCGATGCTTTATTCATCAACTCTCTAGCACTCTTCGTCTCAATGTCCTTGGGGTTCACAACCACCTGTAGCTGCTGTTGTTTTCGCCGTTTTCTCCTCTTTTTCTTGGTCAGTGAAGGTGCATCTCTCAACGACTCAGGACCCTGGACTGGGTCAACCGTTGGTGTGCTTGGTTGGGCCTCAGCATTCTCTTTCTCTAGTGTGTCCTTATGGGACATAGCCGTGGCCTGCTGAATAGCCTCGCTAGGTTGTGAGGATACAACTGCCTCCCTTTTTGGAGAGTCTAGCTCTTCCTTTCTGTTCAACTCCTCTAGCCTAGGCTTTAGGTGCTTTGGAAGTGTTGGAGTTGCCAATGAAGTTGGTTGCGAAACCTCCTCCACAAGTAAACTGCTAAGGACACGTTCTACAAGGGGCATTGTCACGGCCAAGGGCTGTGACTGCTACGATCCCTGATTGGAAGTAGTAGCAGTGAGTTTAGTGGGTTGGCTACCCTTGGTGGATTGCGATGTCAAGTCCCTAGGGCGATCGAAAGTGGTCGTGTCTTTTGTTGCCCTTTGAGCACTCATCTGTGTAGATCGAGCATGAGTTGATCTAGTCACATTAGGTTGCTCAGGCATATCCTTGGGTCGAGAGCTACAGATGGCGTCATGTCCCACCTCTTGGACATTTGGAAACTTAGATGGAGATAGAGATTGGAATTGAGCAGTCACACTTGACAATTGCTATAGTGCTTCCTGTGTCTGTTGGGGAAAAGAGGGCGTAGGAGATCTAGGACTCATAGGTGGATGTGGCACTAGCTGAATGATTTGCTCAAGGCTATTAGACGATTGTGCCACTTGCTTTGTTGAGCGAGTAGCCTTGCCATGAGCAATGTTGTGCCTATGATGCTTGTTCTCCGCTTGGGAAATCAAAGGCTCTTTGGGCACTAATGATTTTTGTGCATGCTCAATGGCTACATATGACATCTGTCTATTTAGCATGCTAGGCTGAGGCTCTTTCTTTCGAACAATCATGTCTGGTTTCTTGCCTCGAGACCTAGAGTTTCTCTTAGATTTCCTCATGTGCTTCATTGCTTTTGATGCACTCTGGCCTTCAGCTGATAGATGCGATTTAGCAGGGGATTTTGGTACCCAAATTCACCGGTTACCTGCGTAGTACCCTTGAGCACGTAGCAACGCTTTGGATATCCATCGCAGCATTGTGCTGACCCTCCATCAATGCCTGCGTCTATAAGGCTTGGGCTTCTTTTGGGGTCTTCTACGATATTTGTAAGTCCAAAGCCCATCCTTGGCATTGTCTCTTGACCTTCTTATTTCAGGCGTGGCCTTACTCACTGGTTCTCGTTGTTCGACCTGTGCTTGTATTAACTCTTCCAACAAGTCCTTTCTCTCGTCAGCAAGCTTGACTGTTATGTCAGCACCTTGCGTGCCTTTCCCTCGAGGTTTGATGAGGTCACCCTTGCTAAAGGTTGTGACTATCCTCACACCCGGTAGTGTCAGGTGTATCCTCTGTGCTACATAGTCGGCCTCACACTTGGTCGCCCTTTTGAAGGGTCTTCCTAGGAGGGTTTCTTTCCCGCAGCTAGCACTATTTGGAGAAACATGAAATACGATAGACAAGCTTTCGTTTCAATTGTTGCAAGGATTTTGCACTTCCCTATGAGTGCTTGTGGGTGTCCCCCATAAGGGCTAAGAGTTGCACTAGTCGGTGTGAGCTCTGGTTGGCCTAGTAGGGTCCATGATTCATAGGTCAAGATGTTAAAATCTGCTCCTTCATCAATCAGAGCATCGATAGTATGCTCTCTTTTAGCGGTGAGTTTGACCCTAAGATAAGCAAGTGGTACTATTGATAGCTTGATGATGTTGCATTCTGCTTCGACTAGACGTAGTTTGAACACAATGTACATGTGTTCTTGTGGTGTGGCCTTTTTGCCTTGGATGGCTAGATTGGCCCGTTAAGGTTCTAGGGTCTCTATTTCTCTTTGTTCAGGTATGGGCTTTTGGTTGCTCTTTTACAAGTGAGGATCCATGCTCGTGTAGAGCCATTACTACACTAGGGTCTAATTTGGAGGACTTGTCACGACGCGCGTTTTCCCTCCAACCTACTTGGGGGAGGTGCGGAGGGGGCAGAGCCCCCTCTACAGGGGTCCAGGGAAGACAGTCCCCCCCGGCCTGCAGGGCCGTTACAGTAAACACCATGCGCAATTTGGAGGACCGTTTGTAGCCAAATTTTGAACTACTTGCTCTAAGTTTCAGCCCAGTGACAGATCTGTGATGTGCCTTTAGCTCTACGTAGCCTTTGGGGTCAATTTCGGGGTTTAGATGCGTCAAAATTTGTGTTCTAGATACCTGTCCGATTTTGACAGTTTTTTTGTCCGATTCTCAGATGTCCTATTATCAAAATCGGACGTCCGATTTTGGGTTGGTCCGATCGGCCCAGTGGTCTGATTTTAGTCACGTCCGATTCTGGAAGCCGGATCGAAAAAGTGGTCCAATTCTGGGAATCGGATCAGACAGGGTGGTCTGATTCTAGTAGTCGGACGGTCCGATTTTGGTCACGCTCGATTCTGGGAATCGGATCGAAAAAGTGGTCTGATTTTCGAAGTGGTCCGATTCTGGGATTGGTCCGATTCCGAATTGGTCCGATTCTGAACTAGTTCGATTGTGGGTCCGATTCTGGGAATCGGATCGGGAGGGTGGTCTGATTTTTGGAGTGGTCCGATTCTGGGACTCGGACGGCTTGGTTCGACGATGCGGACGACGGCCCGCGAGTTGTGTGCGATGCCTCTAGGTCAATGTCTACTCTATCGAATCATCCAGTGCCTTCCAAATAGGTACAAAACACTACAAGAAAATGCCAGACATGCCTGGAATCACTATGGTGCTTGAATCAAACGGCACTCCAAGGATCTGTGCCCCTATTTCCCTGTTTTAGCCTGTTATATAGCAACAAAAAACCCTACTGTTTGCTTCTTTTTCTTTGTTTTTTCCTATCCTAAATGCATACAAATCACAAAGCAATCACCTACACTACTCCAACATGCTTTTCCAAATCCAAAAAACCAAAAACCTACTTGCTAAGGAGTTCGAATACCTCTTCAAACTCCCTCGCTTCCTACCTATCTACCTCAAGCACCGGTTCGGAGAAAACCCTACCCCAATGCTCGATTCAAAGTGCACAAGCGCTCAAGGCTTGAATCCGTTGGTCCCGGCAACGGAACCAAAATGTGGGAGCTTTCGCTCAACCGCCAAGACCCATGGACCGCTTATTGTTCAAGCGTTCCAAGCCGAGCACTAATGGCTACCTCTCACATAGCCGACGCGCCATCCATATCTACGGGTGTAGTGAGCTTACCTCCATGCCGATTGAGTTACCTCCTCTCTCGTGCACTCCGGTAGCTCCACGATCCAAGTGCAAGCTTTAAGCAAGCTCCATCCCCAAGCTCCACGCTCCAAGCTCCATTGCCGCGAGCAAGACAAGAGAAGAGAAGAGAAGAGGAGAAGAGAGGAGAAGATGGAGAGCTTCTCCTCCCCGGTCCCTCACCCTCACACTCTCACACTCCCTCTCAAGCACAAGCTCAAGCAAGTAAGAACAAGAAGAAGAAGAAGAAGAGGAGAGCTACTTTTGGCCACACACAAGAATGAACTTCTCATTCACTTTTCAACTTTATATACAAAACCCTAAATCCCTTTTGGGCGGTCATCCCCTTTTTCCCTTTTTTGCATGGCCGGCCATAGCCTAGGCCCTTTTTCCCATTGTCCTTCTATCTTCCTAGCTTCCTTTCCATCGCCGTCTACATTTACAAATTGCACAGGTGAGAGCCCGGCGCTCTTTTACAAGATTTCAGGGTGCGCCTTTTTATTTTAAAATGCATATTTTCCCTTTTGCATTTGCCTTGGACTTTTAAGGTTGCCCTTGCGCTTTTGGCCTTTTCTCCTATTCTTTCTTCAGTCGGGCTACCTTTTTTCTGCCTTTGCCTTATGTCTTTTTTATTTCCTTTTGCTTTCTTCATTGCTTTCTTCGTGTTGGGATTAACACATAGTATGACTGGATTTGTCCATTTGGGTAATGACTTGGCATTGTAGATAGTTGGTATTGGTGATATTCGATTGCAGTTTGGTTCAGGTAGTATGTTTACTTTACATAATGTTCGACATGTATCAACGGCTCTCACAAAGAGTCTTATCTCTGTTGGCACACTGGTTGGATGATGAGGCTTGTTTCCTTTGGGGATTCTTATTGTAAGGTCACTAGTGAGAACCTTGTTTTGGCACATGGTGCCAAGTCTACACTTTATATCCCTTGGTTGTATATAGATCTATAGATCATGTTTTGTCTGTGACTGCAATTCCACATGTATCTCTTTGACATCATCACCTTAGGCACATGTCCTTAAAGGGAATGAAAATACTTACTTGTTTACAGTATCTTCCATCCCTTGCCTACAAGTGTCATGTGATCATTGTTTGTATGGTAGGTAGATACATAATACACATATGAAGTTTGGTACCCTATGCATGGATGAGCATTTGGCTCTTGTTTATTCTAATGTTTGTGGACCTATACCTTGTTAGTCAATTAGGAGGTGCGAAGTACTTTGTTACATTCATTGATGATTACTCATATAAGGTTTGTGCATATGCCATAAAGCTGAAAATGCACAAAGATAATCAAATGTAAAGTGGCACATGAGAGAGAGAGAGAGAGAATGTGTGGGCACATGGATGTTTTTTACATAAATAATAATTTTTGAGTGGTTTTTAGGGTCTTACTTGCTATTGGGCTTTAGGGAATTATTTGCTATGAGTGTAAGCATATTCAAATGTGTCTCCCTAGGCTCATTTTGGCTGCATAATGCTTGCAAGGGACAAGATAGGGACCACATATATGTTTTGAGCTCTCTTCCATATTAAGCCCTCAGCTCATATCTAGGGCTCCATCTAAAAATGTTAACCCTTCTTACTACCTAAACCCTAATCCCTCACCCATAAAGACATAGGACTTTGCTTGAAATACCTAAATGCTTACCTCCCAAACCATAACACTTCAATAATTTAGTAATTGAGAGAAGAGGAGAGAGAGAGAGAGAAGAGAGAGAGAGAGAGAGAGAGAGAGAGAGAGAGAGAGAGAGAGAGAGAGAGAGAGAGAGATTAGGCTTGATAGAAGACTACTTTGGCCTAAAACCCTATCTTTCTTGCTCCTATAAATTTAACATTGGGCTCTTACACCCTAGATTCCTATAATTGTAACCATTCTTTTTCACCTCATTGAAAGGAAAACACATAAGAGGAGTACTCAATTGTTGCATTGGGGTTTTACTCCCTTTTAGACTTGTTCAAATTGTTAGAGTAGCTATTTCAATTGTAGTTTAAGAGGTTATTCAAGGTAGCTATTTCTCAAGTGGTTTGTAGGACTCTATATCGTTCATTAGAATTGACAAGATGTGAAGTTGATTTTCTAGTCTCCTTTGGGTCTGTATATCATAGGATTGTCTTAGCCTATATAACCTTACAATTACCTTATGCCCTTCATGTTACATAACTCAAGGATTTTCTAATCTCCTTTTGAAGATTACCTATTATTAGGGCCTATACTAAACTTCGATAAAGATTTGTCACTTCTTTGTTTTATGTAAATAATGAAGATTTCTCTTTTAATAAAGAAGCTTATATATTAATGGAGTGACGTAAAGCAGGTACTTCAAATGCACTGGTGTTAGTCATGTGGGTATGAAATGCATCATTTTCTCTTCCTCTCCATGTTCCTATCATAGTTCACCGCATATGTTTAAGTTGAAAATTTTCTACGTTTTATGCCAGCTCAAACATAGGCTCCAAGAAAGTGAATGTCCAAAAAATGAAAGAAGCACCAATATAAGAAATCTTCATTTGAAAACATGCAAGAATTATAAAAACTAGAAGAAAAGCAAATCTAACTCCAAGCTCCATAGATTTTAAATCCCTTGAAAGCAAGATGAAAGAGTTTTCTAAGATACAGTTGATGGTACACTTGGGATGTTTTCAATAGAATTGAATGAACAAACCAAAGGATTGCATGAAGTTGTGCGTGAAATAAAGCATACACAAAATGTACTTCAACAAGTCTCGATGGAATTGAGGGCTGAAGTAAAGACTCTTTTGAGAGTGGTTTGCAATATAAGTAGGCTAACCAATGTGCTTGTAAATGATATGTGGATTGTGTTTTGAAGCCATGCAGATGGCCAACAACTTGTGATTTGCAATACAAGTTGTAGATTACCATTCATGCAGATGTAAGAGCAAGTTTATGTATTACAACAAGAATGCACTCATTAAAAAGGAGTGTCGATAGATTTCATGCTTTATTGCAAGAAATGAATCAATGTCTCAATGATCACAATTGATCCCAAAAAAGAAAAAATGACAAAACCTATGGTTGATTTCCATATGCTATAGCTTGGAGCATTTGGACTAATCTATTTGAATGTGTTATACTAATCTCCTTTCATCTAACAAGCAATGTCTTTTGTTTTGACAAAAAACACTTTTGATATGACAAAAAGCATTGTAATTTAAACTTTTTTTCTATGTCTCATAATGTGATGTTTTACCCTTGGTCTTCAATGTTTATAATCCTTTTTTTTTGCTTTTTAGAACATTCATGGTAGCTCATATTTTTTGAAAATTAGGTTATACTTTTTATTTTTCCACAAATAGAAAATCCTAGGAATAATAAAGATGCAAACACACATAGAACATTTTAACTTTTTAGAGCATACCTAGGAAAAAAACTTCCATCTTCCTTGTGTCACTTCATAAAGACTAATGTCTCTCTCTCTCCACACACACACACACACACACACACACACACACACACACACACACAATGGAAGTCACTAGATGACAGTTGTAGATAGTCTACAAAGATGATTATATTTACTTATCTCTTTAAGGAAAATCATAAATTTATGATTGCTTGAACTCATTAATGAAAATTTTCTCAATCACATAATTATCTCTTAATACTAGGCTCTCTTATGTTGCAATAATTATGGGATTACCATATCAAACAATTGGAAGAGACAATGTGTTGTGTGTTCATAGGCATCTCCTCAACTCTACTAGGTATGAACAAAGACAAATTACTAGACTTTGGGCTCGAGTGGTTGAAGCATGATTTTCTCAATATACCATAGAGTAGACAAATCTCTTTGATGAGACACAACAAATTGTTAAATATGATGCCTTTGGTTATTAAAAATATGCATTCTCTCTTGGAAGTTGATCATCTAACTTTCGACAAAGAAGAGAAGCCTCGCTAAATGAGACATAATGTGTTGATTGATATGATGCCTTTTTCTATTCAAAATATATCTTCTCATATGGTGAGAATATTTAGCCAATCGATCTTTTACATGAACCTTTAGTGTCAAGGGATGGTGGCAATACTCGAAATGATTGAAGTCTAGAAAATCCAATGAAGGAGGATTTTTCTCCCATTTTTAATCCCCAACATGGAGGATATTGCTCCATCCTACATAGTCTACCCACAATGGATATTCATCATGCACCTACAATATTGCTATTTCAAGATCTAGATATGCATTCCATTGGGAGTCTTTTTGAGATTCGTAGATGATTTTTGGCCAAGAAATGGAGATGTGAAATGCAAATGTAGCATTGAATTTTACTTGGAAAATATTGTTGTCAAATCATGAAAGTGACGTTAGTACCATTGCAACATCCACATTAATCATTGCATGGTGTGCACCCTCAAAGTAGATAGTTTAGAATTAATATACGAGCTTATGATAGTGATATTGCATTTGTGTCACTTGGTGCAAATGTTGATGAACTTTATGTGGTGCTAATAATGCTTATACTTTTAGAGTACATGGCTTGATTTATCATTGTATTAGTTCTCTACTACCTAATATTGAATGTCAAGAAATACTTACATTTGCTTGATCTCTTACCAAACTCAATTCAAGAGCTTCAATCTATGATGCATCACCACAATGTTTATGCACAAGCTTTAGAACTATGGGTAGGCAATTGCAACACACTCCTCAAATGGAATTGAGAAGGACTATTTTTAGTGTTAAATAGAGTAACATACAATACTCGGCTCCAAATGGGAACTCAGGTGGCAACTATCGTGCCAAGTCAAGGTGATTAGAATACTCATGATCATCAAGATATCTATGTTTATACTCGAAATGGTCATTGTATTGCTATTTCAAACTTGTACAAAGCTTATATGTTGATGTTATATGTCTTTCTTTTTCCCAAAGGTCAAGATGGCTAGCATACAAAAGTTCCTTATAGTAATGTCAATGTTCCAATCAATGAACATGAATAACTCAATAAGGATCGCATCACTCAAATGCAATATTATGTCTTTCATCTCCAAGTGCAAGAAGACATTGAACCATGCATGTTGCAGTGGTGGGTGACTATTGCAACAATATATTATTGATGCTTCTTGTAGCATAGACCAATGTAGATTGGCTTGGTGCTATCAAAATTAATCACTTCTACATTCAATAGTTTTTAGAGGCTTGGCAGATATGGTTGGAGCAATGGATAATCAATCAACACAACTAACTAATGCCTTTAAGGGTAGGTTTTACCATTGTATCCCATTATGCTTTATAATAAGAGGCATCTAATAAGGCTTAATTACACCTCTAAGACCTTCTACATCAAATGGGTGAAGATTGTTTGGCTTTCCTAGTTACCAACTCCTCATAATCGAAATGCTTAGTTGCATATCAATCCACTAGGTTCAAAATCCCATTGGAAGTAGACAATCAATTCACCTATAATATTCTTGTTCAGAGCGACCTCACTCATTTATTGAGACAATCAAGCCAAATTGTGTGGGATGATACTCCTATGATGCTTTGATATGCATTTGAGGTAATAGATAGGAATTTGAGGGATATTATAAGGTGTGATAAACAATTTGGTGGAAATGTTGCTTTGTTTGGAGGAAATTTTAGACAGATTTTGCAAGTTGTGATTAAGGGCTCTCGTGAGGATATTGTTAATGCAACTCTATGCTACTCTCATTTATGGTATTATATTAAGGTGTTAATACTCTTTTGAGAATATGTGTATATTTGCAAATGGTGGTTTAAAGGATCATGCATTTAGTGGTTGGATTCAAGGAATAGGGGATGGAGTGGGCATTACAGATGATTGTGAAAATTTGCTAATTACATCTAATATGGTATTGAAAAGACAGTCTATTGAAGCCTTGACACAATTTATAACTTATCTATAGTTGAAAGAGCAAAGGGGGGGGGGGGGGATTCATGTGTCATCTTATTAGAAATTTTCTAATTTTTGTGTTTACCAAAAAATTCCATGTGTAGACAAATATATTGATATTTTTAAGGGGATGAGAGTGTGTTTGCACAAGGGAAATTGCTGGATTTTACATCCGTGGGAGAGAGGAAAGAGTCATTTGAATGTCCAATTTTTTAATTAATAAAAATTTGGGGAAAGGGATTGACATGTCAGTCAAAGGGGAGGGGGAGAGTATAAAGAACTAAGATATTTCTAGGATATTTGTTTTGTTAAAGAGGAGAAGAGATCACGTTTATTCTCACATTTTTTCCCCAAAAATCTAGGGGGTAGAATTGTCAAGTGGGGAGAGGGGGATGTGACTGTCACAATCTCTTCTTTTTACACTTTTTGTTTAGTTCCAAAAAAAAAAGAGGGGGGAGGGGGATTGCACATGGCGGGGGGTGCTCTTATTTGTTCCAAGAGACGAATATATGGGGGAGATGCGAGGGGACACACACACATGAGAGCAATGGGGCTATTACATCTATAGGAATTTTTCATTTGGCACTTTCTGTTTAGTATAGGCATTGGCATGTTCAATATGTATTCATCATGATTTGTAGGAAATGCTCGTTTGTGCTTGAAACCATCTGCATCTTCCCAACATAGTGATTTTTTAGGTGATCATGCATGCTTGGGCATGAATGCACGAAAATGGTTGAATCAAAATGGGCATGAGCCTATCGTACCATGGAAGCGAGGTGTGACAAATACATCATTTGCAAAAGCAACTAATTTCAATAGCAGTAGGTGGGCATCTTTGCATCACTATAGGAAAAGCACATCAAAGGAGCAAATGCAAGCATATACTCAAATGATATATCTCTATCAAACATGTTAGCACAAATGATAGCATTTCCATAACATTAATTTGTATTCTAGCTAAAATGCACTGCTTGCATCAATGCTATATGAGATCACATAATTTCTAAGGAGAGAACATACCATCATTACTATATGAGATCACATGATTTTTGAGCAGCACAGACCAACATGCAACTAGTCACCAAAAATTGAAACAACATTGCAATACATGAGAGGACTGATGTGTTTGGATCACACTACAAGTAGTATCATTGCATCTTCAAACATAAAATTTTCTCAATCTCTCTAAATTTATGATTGCAATATTTGTACACTTCAATCTTGACATCTTTCCACTACACTCATAATGTATGTAGGTGGAATTGTGTTACACAAATATGAGCAATGTCATCAATGTAAGTTTAGCAATCAATATCAACTACACTTTGCATTTCCATAACATTAATTTGCATTGGGACTAAAATGCACTACCTACATCATTGTTGTATGAAATCACATGCATAATTTACGAGCAAGAGAGACTAGTATGCACCCCCTGAGAGCAAAATCTAAAACAACACTACAATACATGATAGGGTTGATATGCTTGGAACACACTGCAAGTTGTATGCATCTTCAAACAGGCCATTGTCTCAATCTTTCTAAAGCTTGATTACATTATTTGTACACTACAATCAACAATATCCTTCCACTGCACAAATAATGTATGTTGGCCAATCCATGTTACAAAAATAAGAGCAATCTCCTCGATATAAGTGCAACATTAGAGGTGTAGTTTTGCCAATGACATTGATTTCACGAAAACTTGCAGAATGTAGTCTACAAATAGCTATTGATAGACAAAACTATTGGCAGCCTTGCTAGAGGTGGGAAGAGGATAGGCATTTTTGGAATACACATTCCACATGTCTTTTCAATGCATGAGCTTTATTATTGCCTTGCAGCACAGCAGAAATGAAAATATTTTATCTTTGTGCAATCAAATGGGTAGAGATTCAAACAAGCAACCTATCTCTACAAGTGATGCACATTGAAAAATGGCATATGTGAACCTTTAGTGTGGGTTGTTGGGGGTAAAGGTGCATGTGCATGCATCACCTTGTATTTACTTCACACATTGTGACCACACACCTATACACTATAGGTGGTAGGTGCCCATCACTATCACCTTATTATTCTTTTAGTGACTACTATTGAATAAGGGAAGGTCGATCACAAATTGTGATTGTTAGAGTTTTCATGTATAGTGTTTCTCTTCCTTGCTCCATCTACCATAGCTCTTGCTTTGCTCTTGCTCCTGCTTGTGTGCTTCCACTTGGGCTCTACCTTTCTACCAGTATCAGAGTGGGCATCTGAGGATCTTCTTCATCCTTTGCTTTAACCCGGATTCAAAGCTTTAGCTCAAGAAGGTAGCCACCATTGTTTCTTCATCCCAAAGTATGCATCGAGTCTTTCCTTCTCCTAGCTTGTTCCAACTTGCTCTTGGCTTGTCAACGAGCTTCCCAAGGCTTAGACAAGCCTTTTTGAGTGCTTATTGAGTTGAGAAACAGTCATTATATCCATTTTTGAGTGGATACAGAGCCTGTTGTAGAAGTCATGGGGGACAACTATGATAGCTTGACAAAACTTTTATATTTTGGCTATAAATTTTGGATATGATATCCAGTTCATGTGTTCTATAGCTAGAAATGAAGAATGTGACAAGAGCTACAAATATAAGTACTCATAGAGTTGATTCTATTTTATATAAAATTGGATAATTCTAGTTTGGACAACAAGTAGTTGATTAGTTTATGCTCTAGTAATGCTTATGGGGAATATTTGCAATGCTCGAATGATGCATTGATGCTCTGGAAGGGCTTTTGGACTAATTAGAGCTTGATTATCTTAGTCATTGAAGTATTCATTTCTATAATAATAGTTTGGACAGCAAGCATATAATGGTGAACTTCATGCTTTGAATGCCTATTATACCTACATGGTATTTTGGGTATGCTACATGTCTACAGTTATATCTAGCATTGACTAATGAGCTCACATATGGTTATGACATGGTTTGGCACTTGGATTTTAGCTACATTTTTTAATGCACTTGGGCTTTGGTTAGTTGCTTTGAGCTTTTGTGCTTACTCACTTACGGGCATTGAAGCTTCACATTTGGACACTTATGCTCATGAATGTATTTGTGATGCGCTTGGGCTTCTTGGATGCTTTGATGTATATGTCTTGTGCTTTGGTTGCTCAATTTGCATTCTAGATTTGCTTCTAGTGGGAGATGCTTGTACTTACTTGGCAAAGCTTAGTTTTTTGAGACAATTGGACTCTTGGTTCATGTATATGCTCCAGACACAATTACCATGCTTTAGACATCGGCACTCACACTATCAGAAGTTTGTTAGTGATGTATATGCTTATGGGATGTATGATTTACTAACTTTTTGAGTTGATGACAATCTTTGGTACTTGTGGTCTATGCTTAGTCACTACTAGTTGCATTCTTTGTAACCCGGTTGCTACTCATATATCCTTGCAGTGGGAGTTTTCTTTTTTGATTATTTTCCCACTTTTGGATTGACATATACTAATGTCTTTATTTCAACATTATTGTAATTATAGTTTTCAGCATTGTCTTGGAGAGCAAACATTGTACTTTGGCAGTCTATTGCTTGCAGTTGGTGGACAACTCTATACTTTGGTATTCCCTCATGTCTTACCCTTGTTTTGTTTGAGTTATGGGGGTTGATTTGCAATCATTTATAGTAGCATATTCTCTTAGGTTTTGCATTGGCATATTGTCATTATGGCTGGTTCTTCGAATAATAGTGTTATATTCAATATTGAAAAGCTTGATGGCACAAACTTCATATATTGAAAGACATAGATATGGTTAGTAGTGGTTCAAAAGAAGTAGATTAGGCTATTGAAAACCAAGAGTGTAAAGCCCAAAATCATGGATTAAGTTAATTGGGATAAGTTGGATGAGCTATGAAAATCCACCCTTATATTGTCATTGTCTAAACATGTTTATTTCAACGTTGTGGAACCTAAGAATAATGCTTGGTAATTATGAGAAAAAATATGCAATCGTTATGACAAGCAAGGTCCTACATTACATATGTTTCAGCTGAAATAACTCATGGACCTTTGCATGAAGGAAGGGACTAATGTGTCTACACATTTGAATGAATTTCATTTGATTTTCTATCATTGACTTTGTAGGCCATTAAGTTCAAGGATAATCTACTTCCCTTGTTCTTGTTTGTGACACTTCTTGAGTCATGGGACATTTTCCATAGAGCTACCATGTATGCTAATATACCTAAGGATGGCTTGAAACTCTAGGATGTTGAGGGTGCTTCACTTATAGAGGAGATAAACAAAAAGAATGTGGATGCATCCCGCACTTCCCACACATTGACTATTAGGGACAAACATAATGGTAAGAGTAGCCATGACCACTATAGTAGGGGCTCATAGAGGTCTCAATCTCACAACAAGTAGTCTTGCATGTAGTCCCATGGTCGTAAGTTCTCTCCAACATATCATTACTATGGGAAGCAAGGTCATATTCGATAAAGAGAAAGGCAAGGGCAAAGTGTTGGAAAATTATGATGATCTTTGTATTGTCCCTAGTAAGTCCAATGTAAAGATTGAAGAGATAAATGTAGTGCAACTAGATTCAAATGATGCATACATTTTTGCAACTTTCTCTCTTGATGCTTCTAAGTTGATCAGTTGTTTCTTATTGCTCCAAGTAGAAGCAACACTCCTAAAGAAAAATATAAAACCAATTGTAGATCTCCTGTCTAAAATATTAGCATCCCAATCTACACCTATGTAACCATACAAATCTAGTGGTACACCTACTTCGTAGAATAAGACAGTCCAATGTGGACTTGGCATAGCACAATGTGCACTGCACTGCATCCAAATGTGACTTTCATGAAAGCTATATAAACTGACTCTTCAAATCAATTGTGTAGTTTAGGTCTAGCCTAGTGATTGTCAAATAGATAAGGCTGCCCACAATTTTTCAATGTGTAGCAATATTCTCAATCAAGTCACCCTCATGTGTACTAAGCTTAGCATTAACATCCAAAGGTATAGAGATAGGCTTGCAATCAACCATACCATACTTCTTTAACATATCCAACACATAATGTCTTTGTAACAACCATATACCCTTTGGAGTCCTAATTATCTCTATGGTGAGAAAATAACATAGCTCTCCTAGATCCTTCATCTCAAATTTAGCCTTGAGAAGACCCTTCACACTGTCAATCTCTGTCTCAGTATCACCCACAATTATCAAATCATCCACATATATAGTAATGACCACAATACGTACATCACTCTCACATACGTAGAGTGAGTGATCAGCCTATACTCTACAAAATCCAATGTTGACAAGGTATTCTACACTCCTATCATGCCATGCCCTAGGTGCATGCTTCAGTCCATACAAGGCCTTACGAAGCCTATATGCATAATCTGGATGATTCTCATTCACATAACTAGGTGGCTGCTCCATATAAACTTCCTCTTGCAACTCCCCCTACAAGACGACATTCTTAACATCGATTTTTACATATAATCAAACCTTTTGATGTAGCCATTATTATGACAACCATTATAGTGGCCATTTTACCCACTAGACCAAATGTATCCTCATAACCAACACCATGAGTCTATATATATCCTTTGGCAATTAGTCATGCCTTTTAGCACTCAATAGATCCATTTGACTTATAACTTGCATGTACCTAGATCACTACCGGATGCTTTAGCATCCTCTTGTGCCTTCTGCACACAAGGTGGTTTAATAAACAAAATTCCAAAATCCTCATCCAAGCTTTGCTTAGAGCCATCTGAATCAGTATTAGTATGATAAAAACTTGATGATATACCTTTCACAATAGGTGAGTCCCCAACTTTCTCTTTATATTTTCTTGATATCTATGAGATACTTAGTGAAGTAACCTATCACCTCAATCTACCACTCCAAGGTCTATCAATAGAACCATGGCTAGGAGACTCTTATAGTCCACTCAATGCCTATGAGTGTTGACTTGCTTTTTGCATAGCTACACTCTCATGCTCATCAACCCCAATTGTATTCTACACATTACTATATCAGCTACTCATTTCATAAAAAACTACATCCCTGCTAACTCTCAACTCACATGTAATAGGGTTATAACATCTATATCCCTTCTGCTCAAGAGAATATCCAAATACTTTCAGATGGGACAAATTTAGCTTTCTGCCTATAAACCTCTCTTCAAATGTCATACCATGTACATCAGTAGTGGGTGTCATGCTCATAATGTATATAGCAATAGAAACTGCCTTAGTCTAATAGTAATGAGGTAAGTTTCTTTCTAACATCAGTGTACAAGCCACCTCTGCAATATGCCTATTTTTTCGCTTAGCAACTCCATTTTGTTTGCAAAGTATATCTACATGTATAATGCCTCTGTATACCAATTTTTAGTAGAAAATCAAAAACCTCATTAGAGAGATATTCTCCCCCTCCATCCAACCTTAAGCATATAATACACAACCCTATCTTTTTCTCAACCAAAGTTTTAAAGCTTCCTCACTTTTCTCACATATAAAGTAAACCTATACTTTGTGAGTGTAATCATCAATGAAGGAAACATAATATTTGCAAGCACTCAAAGTTACAGTCTTTGTAGAACCACACAGATCAGAATGTATTTTTTATGTGAAAACATATGCCTTACTTGCTTTTTAAATTGACATGCTTCACATACTTTATGTATCCTATCAACTCTAAACTTGGGCAAGCCATCCACAATCTGTTTTGATTGTATGTCTTTCAGCCACTGCACATTCACATGACCAATTCTCTTATGACAAATTTCAATATCAGCCATAATACCTAAACCTTGTGGAAACATGGTAGCATCCATTTCAAGCAGACTTACATCAAGAGTAAACAATCTGCTAGTATGTTTTTCTTTTGCAATCAACCTATAATCATCTAACTAATAGAAACCAAGTCTTTTGTAATATTTGATGTATGTAGCACATCAATCAAGTGCTTAGTTTTGCCATCCTACATACTCAAAGAAACATTTCCAACATGAGTAATGGGGTGAGTTGTATCATCCCCAATCTCCACACATAGCCCAAAGACTCTAGGTTGTACATCTCTTTAAACCACTCTCTATGAGAAGTCATGTAGACAGAGGCACTTGAATCTATGTATCATACATCATTCTTTGAAGAACCATCAACAGTCATAGTATTTATAGAGTGTTGCATAACAAATAACTATTCACTTTTGTAATCATTGTTTTTACTAATGGATGCATAGTTACCTTGCTGTTTTTTTTTTTCATTTTTAATTTCAACCTTCTTTTTTTGAAGTTATTTTTAGAAATGTGGCCTTTTTTATTACAATGCCAACACTTTTTGCTCTATCACCAAAATTCTATTGCCTATTAGACTATGAAACTTGCTCTCTTTGCCCCCCCTTCCTCGAGACTATTCTCCTCTATTTTGTTGTACATCATGACCTTGACCATGACCACCACCTTGACCTCTACCTATGCTAGTAGAAAAAAATACATGTTCATACTTGTTTTTTCTTTGAGAAGAAGAGGAATCTAAGCCAAGGTCCTTCTCCTTAAGTATCAACATAGAAATCAAATATGCAAAATCAAAGATATCATCCCTTGTATTCATAGATGACCTGAAGCCATTGTATGCATCTCCAAGTCCATCTAAGCATGTATGCAAAACATTATCATTATCAACTACCACACTAATAAATCTAAGAGCTTCCATAATACTCTTGATCTTCAAGACATAATCATTAATGGATATGTTTTCTCTTTTGACTTGATTTAGCTCTAACATGAGTTGTAGCTTTTTGGCCTTTGTATTTACTTCTAATAGCCTTGCAAAATTCTTCCATGCAATAGTGGGGGTTCTAGAGTCCTGCAAATAGCCCATTATGCTATTTGCGGTATAGACAAATAGCCAATACATGACTTTACTATGTGCATACTCCCAATCTTTGTGAGCCTTTACCTATTCTGTAGTAGCATTTTGCGCAGGAACTTCAAGGGCTATTGTCATGTCTCCTTTAATGTAATTCCAAGCACCTTTGTTCTTCAAGAAATCTATCATCCTAAACTTCCATGCATGATAATTATTCTTATCAAGCTTCTCACTAACAATCTAGTTGAAGTTGTCAAACACTTTGACAAAACAAAAAACCTTGCACAAAACTGCAATCTGCAAGCAAGCTGATACCAGGTGCACCACAACTAAACATGCATCCTTTTTCACTGACTACACAACAATAGCTGCAATTTGCAATGTATATACAGATACCTTTTGTGTCTATAACCTAGCAAATACTTGGAACCTTATAGATTTGAAATCTGTAACCTGTGCACTTGTAAACGACGGATATAGTCGAAATGGAGTATATCCAAAATTGTTATTGAAACCACTTTTAGGTTCAGAGTGGAGACCAAAATGGCCTTAGATACCAAAAGTCACAGTGGCAAAGCTCACTCACCAAGTTTCATTGCGACGATTGGAGATTGTAACCTTGCTAGCCTCAGGAGTCTCTTGCAGCTATAACCTAAGACAAATTGAGTAAGATGGAAGAGCTTGCACCCATTGCTTGCTTGCTTGCTTCTGTGCTCCAATGTCTTCACTTTAGCCTTCAATCAAGCTTTGCATAGCCATGGGATGACTTTGATACCATGAAAACAGGCAAGAGGGAAGAGAGGTAAATAGACTAGGAGCACACACACAAAAGCAATGGAGACTTGAGCACATATAGAAATAGGGCTGAAATCTTCTTCTTCTCTTTTCTTTTCCACACAAAAAGAACTAAGTCTATAATATGATAAAAGGCTAATGTAAAAGTACTACAATGTATATACACGCGGTCACTAAGTGTGAACCCGTTAAGAAAAAAGAGGTGACACAATAAATGTGTTCTAACTAAGGATGGACTACGTGGGTGTAATCTAGCTATAGAATCATTGGTGTATCCTCATGTTGGTCACCTAACATGCTAGTTAATAATATTATGTCACATTACTAAGACACGCAGTGGATGCTAGTTGATGTAGAGCTCGACATCTCAACATTCTCATGTTGGTCACCTGCACGTTGTGGATGTTAGCAACAGCAATAGAGCTGATGTAGAGTTCGACATCTTGAAATTTTTTACCTGTCACAATAGGCGTATATACATAAGGTGCTTGAGAGATTCCATGTATAGGATGTTGAGCTTATTGGTGGTTGTCTTTTACCTTCCTACAATTGAGCTAATCATCCCTAGTTAGATGAGCAAATGGTCGAGATGGCCAAGTTCCCTTATGCATCCATAGTGGACAACTTGATGTATGCCATGATAGCCACTCGTCTTGAGGTCAATTTTGCAGTGGGAGTGGCACTATGGATACATGAAAGGCACTGCAAATATGTGCATTTTCTATGATGGCCAGGATACTAGAGTTGTGGATTACATCAACTTTGACTATGTAGCATATGTTGATTAGGCCATTTGGTGGCAGACCTTGGTATTAATGTTACTCCTACCCTACATTCAAATTCTATGTGTGCTATTTAGTTGGCCAAGAATCTGGCCTTTTATGCAAAGACAAAGCACATTGAGATGTACTATCACTTCATTAGGGAGGTGGTAGAGAACAAGTTTGTTGAGCTTGACAAAATCTCAATTGGCAAGAATCCTATATATCTACTCACTAAAAGTCTCTTAGTAGAGCGTTTTGCCGTCCTTAGGAAGATGATGGGCGTAAGATGAGATGATATCTATTCCTCAACCTATTGTACTTTATGTACACATTGTAATTGTTGGAGTTTCCACATACGATGTCTCTCTCTCTCTCTCTTACTCTCTTGTTTTATCTGCTATAGCTCTTGCTTTTGCTTGGGCTCCACCTTTCACACACAATTTCCTCTACAGTGCAGTCATTTGTTGTGACCTTGTTGTCATTCTCAATGCAGGTCACATGTTTTGATTCATAGCTCCAAATGGTGAGGCCTCGTACTATCCTCCCCTGCCACTTCTTCCTATAGCTTCACCCAGATATGAAAAAGTGTGCCACACAAATTTCATGCGTCGCTTTTATTGTTATTATTTTAAAGGGCCCCCCATGTACCCTCCGATAATTTTCGAAAACTTGTTTCTTGTGTAAAACTAGTTTCCACTAGGGAAGGGGCATGAGAACAACTCGCTAGTTTTCTATGAAAATTGAAAACACGTCGCATTGGTGGGTTTAAATTTTTTAGAGAAAACCTCCTCAAAACGCCGCGTGAACACGCTCCTTGATGAACGCAAGGAACCTCTTTACCTGCTGCGAACCGCATAAAAGAGAGTGAGGAGATCCATAGATGATAGGGGGAAAGGGGACCGGGGGCGGCGAGAGAGAGAGAGAGAGAGAGAGACAGAGAGAGAGAGGGGAGGAAATGGACCAAGATGAGATAAGCGCTGTGCTTTCTCGAACAGTACAGTTACACTCCAAGATCTGCGCGGCAATCGATCGATCGCTGAAGACAGGTCGCAATGGAAGGTCGATACCAGTAGTCTTCATTCATCATCAGCAACAATATTCGCATCAGCAACAGCAACAGCAGCACCACAACGACGACGACGATGCTACCGAAGTGAGGAGTCTCGTCTCCATTCGAGACGCTTTAGAAGTCCTCGAGGAGCAACTGGAATGCCTAAAGGCATGAGGTCCAATGGATCCCTAATCTTCCCGTCTGTAGTACAGCTGATTTCTCCAAGCATCCGTGTATGCATCTGGAGAGGGCTCTTAAGAGTTTAGAGTAGAAAACGTCATTTGATAGAAAACGAAAATCGAATGTGTTGGGACATGTAACACGTCTTGCTACTTCAAATTTTCCATTGTAGGTACATACTAATGTGCGGTGTGCACAGTGCAGAATTTGCAACAGCCGCAGAGAGCAGAGAAAGACGCCACTCTTGCAGAACTCGAAGAAAGTCGAGATATACTCATAAGAAGATTGAAGCAGTACCATGGGAGGGAATGGAGAGTTGTAAGGGAAGCTTTACTATTTGCTGGTGAACCAGAGGGTATTTCGCCAGCATGTTCATATTCTCCACAGGATAGTGATGGCTTGGAAAATGAATCCTCTTCGGCAGGAAGGCTAAACGATGCTCCTGTAGAGCATGAAGATTCTAAAGGACGAGAAGACAATTTTTATTTTAGTAGTGATGTGGATGCAAGTCCCCGCAGATCCCCTTGCATGATTCGTGCTGGATTACAGTTCACCTTTCGAATACTCTTCCACAATAAATTTTGTAAAACATTAGTCATCGCAGCTGGAGCAGCAGCCGTGCTCGCACTATCTGATGTTGCACATGGAAGGAGGACCAGAAAAGATGCTAATAGAATTTACACCTCCACTAATCCCGAATAAATGCATGAGATTTTCCAGTTTGAAGTGTAAATCAAATGCTGTTCGTTAGTGAGGTGTTGTCAGTGTGATAACCAAAGGAAGGCATGCTAGCTTACTAAACTTACCTGGAAGATCAGTGTATATTGTATCATGGAACTAGGTTCAACACAGACGCTTGTCTAGATCACCAATGTGTGCTGCTGTGTGTATCAGTTTAAGAATCAGCTAATACTCCAATGCAGGTCACTGCACATATAAAAAGCCATGGTTCTTGCTGAGTCAGTGTGCTGCCCATAGTGGATGTGATATACGTCAGTGAGAATCCTTGACATGATTGCACTTTATCTCTGGGGTCTTGCATCATTAACAGATTGTTTCATGCTGTCTGTATCATTAACAGTTTGTTTCATGTCGTCAAAAGCCCCTCAGAATACTGTAGATGCAGGTGGAGAGTACCAAAATGAGGCTGGGACTGTAAGTTACTGCCAATGTGTGCTGGTTCTATTTCTGTTCATAAAGATCAAAGTAGTTTGTTACCTACCTTCTTGGGGGGTGTGAGCTGTGTGCAGAGAGATCAATTTGGGCACTAATCTTTAACATTAGAAGTTTGGCAAATTTGGGACTAATTTTTGACATTCAAAGTTTTGGCAAATTGGTTGGTTTGAAAGCCAAAGCACTTAAAAATTTGAGGGGTTTGAATTCCTTTCCTCAATTGCAAAACTTCTTTCTTGGCCTGCTCCTCCAGGGCCCTACTAGTTAAGGAAGGTGAATATTGGCTCTCCATGCTGGAGGCTTGTTAATTGTATTGTGATGTACGTAGAAATTTTGATTTGTTTTGCCTGCCCTTCCCAGGCCTGCGTCCAGTTTGGTAATGGACCTGTACATTTTGAAATTTTCGGATTTTCTGACAAATTTTGCCCCAATTATCACTAGAGCTTGAGGACATTCCAGAAAGAGAGAGAGTTCTGCTTCCAGATTGAGAAGAGGCTGCAATAAGTGATGCAGCCCAACCAGATATAAAGATGCCGCAGAGAGAGCTTGTGAGAGCAAAATCGAGGGCCTATCCTGCCTTGATGTCAGTAGAAAGAGATCATCATTAGATGGATGATTCACTCAACTTCATTCCCATTTTGAACAAAATGCCAAGCAGCTCTGTCAGATGCAAAGTTATGTAAGCAGAGGATAGACCAGCAGTACAATGTATAGACACCGCCTAATTAGCAGGATAATGTCCACCCTCATCTCTAACTTATGATAAGCCTGCCACTTCACATCTTATGAGGAGTACAGTGATATCAACCGGAGGGTATGAGATCTCAGATGAGGATTGACCATTGAATTGCAGATGGTGATAGGTCTTATGAAAGGTATTTGATCCGTACCATATTCAAGGTAAGTAAATCAGGATCCATACAAGGGTAACGATAGCAGCAGGTGCTCAAGCAGTTGGTTCTCTTTGCGATAAGTGAATTATGAGGCTAGTTCTGTCAGCTCAATTATGGCTCTACAGTCAGCTCCTGTCCTCTATCAAGCTTATAACCAATTGCAGCAGCCAGCCAGGCCACTGGCATTCATGGTTCCCTTACTGAGCTCAGAGTGTATATATGGAACATTGCCTTGCTGTATTAATCAAAAGTAAGAGTCATTTCGTACTTGAATTTTAAGAATGGCAAGGGTTTATTATGAAGACCAAGCTGAGGAAGATAGGACAACTACCAGAAGAGCAAGCCCTCCCCTGGTAAGCATAGATTTGCAGGGAGGTGCAGTTCCCCTCAATTCTGTAGTAGGTTCTTGAAGGTGGCCACATAGGTACATCATTTTAGCTTTCTGTCTAGTCACCTTCAAGAACCTGCTATCTATCATAGTGAAAGCAAGCTGAACGACTGAAGCTTTGGCAGACCCTGTTTGATATAGTAGAACTACCAGAAGACCAAGCCATCCCTCTGGTAGCCACATAGATTCTCAAGGAGATGCAGTCCCCCTCAATGCTGTAGCAAGTTCTCGAAGATGACCACATAGAAAGCTACAATGATGTCTAATCTTCATTGTAGCTTTCTGTCTAGTGACCTTTGAGAACCTACTACAGAAGTGAGAGGGATTATCACTGAGGTTTAACTAAATGCATGGGCACAGATAAAGCAATGAAGAAAGTACAGCAAAGACAGTGTGGAACTCAGATGTAGAATATGCTCAAATGAATGAGTGAATAATGAAGATGCTGAGGAGTATGATACAATAGGGGCCTCAAACCTCCATATGTTGTGGAACATCGATGAGGTGAGCTGAGTTGCTGAAATCCAGCAACGATGGTTCACCAAGTTCAATGATGATATTGATGGCAGTGGAGGGAACAAAACGGATTCCTCACAGCTAGTAGGATACCAGATGTGATGGTGGCAGCAAAACATAATCAGGTGGCTGTAGAATGCAGGCATGATAATGAAGATCATGATGCCGGCAGGTTGTACAGCATCTGTGATGATGACATCAGTTGGGTGGCTTGTGCAAATTGAAAACCCGGTAGGTACAATAGGAAAACACAGCGGGACAGTAGTCAAAATGATGATGACAGCAAGTGGCAGCACTTGGATGGTGATGACAGGCTGGGCAGCAGCAGGCTGCAGCTCTCCATTCAAAGCGATGTCCTCCAAGCAGGCAGCTGCAGGTTGGAATGATGTAATGGCTGAATGGTTACCAGCAGCAGCTCTCGATGCAGTATGGGTATCAATGAGGGTAGATTGCTAATTGCGGATAGTTGGAGTAATGAATGAAATAAGGATAAATGGAATGCTCACAATTGACTCTATTTTTAAAGGGTTCTGGTGCATTTATCCTATTGTTAAAAAATATAGCCATTTGGTTTTGGTAATCAGTTATGTTTTTTGGGGCTATTTGGTTTTACTCTGCATTATCGATACAGGGGTTTTTAGGTTGCACGCCTATTTTCCTGGGCTGCAAGCTCTACGTTAAACCTTGTGCAGGTGGCACCATGGTTTCATCTTTCTCTTGCTTGATCTCATTTAGTTTTGCAGCCGTTACTTTGTTTGTGTTAGCCTTCACTGCTTGAACGCTTGGACTGTTACTTCTTGGATGGAAGTCTTGGCAGTCCCCTCTCTTTACACCTCTTCTTAACTTCATCATCTTTTCTACCTCTCTTCTTCAGTTGCATCTCCCTATTGTTCTACAGATGATAAGCTTAAAGGTTTTGTTCTATTGATGATAAGCTTAAAGGTTTTGACTATCTCACCTAGAGTACTATGATGAAAGCTTGGTTTATGCAAAAGCGCATGTGGTATGTTGTTTCACCTAGAGTACTATGATGAAAGCTTGGTTTTTGCAAAAGCGCATGTGGTATGTTGTTTCAAGAGTTGTCTTGCATTCTTGGATGCTAGATCCTATTCCAACTAACTTGGACAAGAAGTACAAGGGGGTAATTTTTACTTGGGAGACAAATGATGCTCATGCCTACTCTACTCTCATGTGCATCTCTAAAGAGGCTCTTTTGGTAGTTACATTTTGTAGGATATGGCTTCAGAAGTGTGGAAGAAACTTTAGCTTGGCTTTGTTGACAATGTGAGTTTTGTCTCACTATGGCCAGCTATAAACTATCAGGTTCAAGGTGATTGATATGATTCAATTCTTTCTTTTTAGGATAATACAAATATAGAATCAAGTTTGATACATAAAGTTTGCCCTTTCAAAAGCTCATATTGTAGGGACTATTATCTACAAGCTTTTTCTAGAGTATGATGGTGTAGCCAATGCTTTATGAGCTCAAACATTGACAACCCCATCTAATTTTGGACATATATTCTCCATGCAGCATGAGCATGATGCTTCTTAGTGCTTAAAGGGGAGGCTTCCATCTCAATATGGTGGCCATGAGAAAACTTTCACAACTTCAAAGAGGGGTGATCGGAAGAAGATGATGAAGGCACAAGGTTATTAGTGTGGCAAGGAGTATCTTTGAAAGGAATGTAATGATCTAGTGGCGTTATGGAAGGAGTATAAGCATAAGAAAAAGAAGGGTAAGGACTCTTAACAATGAATCATTACCCACTTTGGCTTTGGAGGACTCATCTTTTGCGGAGGAGGTGAAGGCTGTAAAGGCCTCTTTTGCCTTCTAGTGCTAGTGGTGATTGTCATCCCTTACAACTATCCAATGCTAGAGGGAGTGTGAGATGGTGGTGGTGGTGGGATATCTTAGTCTCATTGATAACAAGAGTGAGGCTTTCCACACATATTAAAGTTTGATAGATTTTGAAAACTTGGAGTTAGGATTTATATCCAAGTTCATAATGAGTTATTTTGTTTGATAGATAGTGGGCATTGGTGGTCATGATGTGTTTTCCATGGAACTAGTTCATGATAGGCATCATATCTTTTATTGCACCAATTACCCATTATTTGAGAGGGGGTGTTAGCAAATTGTACATCTCATGGGTATTAGATTAAGTTCTAGTGGGTATTTCCTTTATTCATGCTAGAGAGGGTTCTAATTGGTTGCTATAATTTTGGGTGATAGTCCACATTTGGCCAATTGGTATCTGTGCACCTAGTTTGGGACTACCTAACTAGTCTTCAACTTTGGTATTTTTATTGCCTATATATAGATAGGCTCTCTTAGTTATTCATTTCAATTGCAGACCAGTGGAGAGAGGAAGGTTATGCCCATGTTAGGAGCAGGTGCAATGATGGAAACATAGAAGATTGTTGTAGTAGGTTGCATGACACAAGAGAAAGGAAAGAGAGGTTGTGAGAAAATAGAAACAAAAGAGCATTGCAAAGAGAGAACTTAGAGATATGTTTGAGAAGTGGAATCATTGGTTGTGTGGGCATTGGCATTGGTTCCCTCTCTCCAATAGGACTTGCTTTGGAAGTCTACAATTGATGAATGAATGAGGAGGGAGCCATGGAATAAAAATGCAAAAATATGCCAATATTTGGATTAGTTCAACTAGTAAATTTAATAATAATAAAAGCTAGTCAACAACATTAGGGTTTCCACCCCTTTGGTTTAGTCTATTGGTGTGTTCCATTTGGTTACAGCACATGGACCTTGGCCTTAGCCTTTGTGACATTTTCTCGTGCGATGTTACAATTATGTGGTAAAGTGCCTGGTACTTTGTTTAGATTGAATTTGTAATGTAGTTGCACGATCAAACATAATGAAAACTAATAGCCAACATAAATTGGCAAAGATGAAGCTACATGTTCTGTGGTATTTGACACTGGGGTGTGCTATTTGATTCTCATGTCCATATTCTACTCTTATTATATGTATTTCTTGTGTATATTAGATTCCCCATTTCCTTTGACTTTCTTTGCCATGCAATGTAAATGGGTAACATTATCCCCCCCTTGTTGGATTGTGTCAATCACTTGGTATAGTGTATCTCGTGAGCAAAGGGGTCCTTAGGGATGGTAGAAGGATCAATGATGAAGATGGGAGTGGTGGTTAGTGGATGTTTAGATGCTTCAAGCAAGCTTGAGGTTCTCTTGCCCTTCATGCACATTGGGAGTGATAATGAGCAAAGGGCTAGTAAGTTAATGAAGGGGGCGATTGATTGAGGCCATTGGACAACACTAAGTTAAGGATGTTTGGGTGTAGTTAGGATGCATGTTGGGGGGGGGGGGGGTGGGAGCATTTATTATTTCTTCTTTGTCTGTTTCTTTTATGTTAAAAGAAAATATTGTTTTTATTTTACGATACATGTGGGGTGATGAAAAGTAAAGACATGGTGAATGAGGAGGGGAACCGTTCCAACAGATTTGGAGAGGAGTTTGCAGAATTGTACTATGTCATATTGGGTAAGCTCTTGAGTAGGATTGCCACATTAGAGTTTTCATAGTCATTGTGGATGCAAAGGCATTTCTAGAGATGGGAGATCATAGCTAGCATCATTGCTTTGTATATTTGGACCACTAGATGTAACTATGATATATATATGTTGGAGATATCTATTATAAATACTTTCTTGATGATTTGGAGAGAGATTGTCCTCTTTGCTAAATATATGAGGGGATATAATGTGGTTTCAAGAATAGGAGTAGAGATGTTTTTCTCAGGAGTTAGGATATTTGCACGTCCTTTTATTATCAACCACACATAGATTGGTACAAAGGGCCTTCTAATTGGTTGTTCACCCAGGGTGAATGATGAGGAGAAGGAATAGGTCAAAGAGACTTGGAGAGGAATTTGTAGCCTAGGAGGTAGTTGTAGAGGGTGAGATAATAATTAAGTAGGGTGTGTAGGAGGAATGCATATGAGTAGTGAAGTGGTTCTCATTTTTATCCTCCAAGACTCTAAGAAAGTCCTATTTTTTGGATTGATATAAGAAATGGGGGGTGGTAGATATTCTTTTGAGGATAGTCGAAGGAGTATTCAAAAAGAAGGATAAGGAGGTAAAGGAAATGTATAGTTTTGTTGAAAGATGGATCAGAGGATTGGAAGAGATAGAAGGGGGACTAGATGCAATGAGAGGAGAAGATTAGAGGGATGTTATTTAGAACAAAAAAATGGAATGAGAATAAAATATTAGAGCATTGGAAGAGATAGGTTTTATCATAATTCACAATAATGATATGGAATGATAATAAAATATTAGAGCATTGGAAGAGATAGGTTTTATCATAATTCACAATAATGATGAAGGCTAGATTGGGGCAATTAGTGAATCAGAAACAAAAGAGTGGAAAGAAGATAGAAGGTTAAAGAGTTGGAGGATACATGTCATATTGAAGCTAGTAGCATAAATATTAGATATTTTAGAAATCAATCAAATGGCTATCCTAATGTTAAAAAATGGGCAAAACATACAAGGGTAATGATGGTGGAAAGGGTCGAGATAGTTGTGCATAGATGTACAAGAATAGGCATACCACACTTCCTTATCTGCCTCAAGAAATGGATGTCACCAAGCTAATTGGATACCATAAATCAAGGCTGGTTCAGCTCGAGGGTTATTGTATCATTGCTTGTGGTGGAGCAAATTGTGTTGTAGATTGGGTAATCAATCTCATTTAAACTTTGTCCCTAATGTAAGGATTGGTGTTTATTAGGCGATGGATTAGAGGAATGGGCAAGACTCCAAGTAGCTTGGTTGAGAGTTTGTAGTCACGTGTGAGGGTGGCCACGAGGGGAAAGCTAGAAAAGTTGCTAAAAGTAGGATTTATTTATGAGATTGAGGACACTAACTTGTATCACCCTTTGTAGTGGTACTAAAAAACAAGGTAAATTAAGGATATGTGTAGACTAGAAGAAGGGAAATGCAGAAACTAAAAGGAATAACTATCCTCTATCTTATGGGTAGTATCACATGTTAGAGTGTATGGCACACAAAAAAGCCTATATATTTTTAGGTTACAACTAAGTGCAAGTCCACTCATGATAGGCACAAGACTACATTTGCTATAAAAAGAGGAGAGTTTGCATTGATAATCATGCCCTTTAGTTTTACTAATATAGCAACCACTTTCTAGTAAATGTCCATGATCTTTAAGGATATGTTTATGAAGTCTTTGTAGATGAGTTATGGATAAACCCCAACTAGGAAGAGTATCTCCAAAAATTGAAAAGATTGGTTAACAGGTGCAAGTAATATAGATCGTTAAATCCCTTGAAATGTTAATTTTGGCAGAAAAAAATGAAAATTTAGGGCATGTGGTGTCTAAAAATGGCATTGCCACAAAGGTCACCAAGGTTAAAGTGGTTGTTGACATACACTCGCCTATTAACTCGAAGGATTTCATAACCTCTCTAGGCACACTAGGTATTAGAGGCACTTTGTCTTAAATTACACAATCATTGCTAGAATTTTGTATAAGCTCCTTGTGGTATTCTTGTGGACTGAACTATACAAGGAAACCTATAACAAATTTAAAAAGGTCTTGATTTTAGCAGACCTATTTATGAGTCTCAAGCTAGATGAGCAATTCTCATGTGCGCCTTATGCTTCAAAGTTTAGGACAGAGTGGTCTTGTGCCAACATGGTGATTGTAATGTAGATCTTAAAGTGAGCTTCAAAGGCTAGCCCATAGCTCAATGACTCTAAAATAAAGTACTCTATAATAGAAGGAGAAGGAGTGGGATGGTGCATGATCAAGAATTATTGCATCTAGTTAACAAGCCATACACAATTAGATAAACATTTAAAATTTTTGACATTACTCGTTAGCTACTCAATTCAACCATTCCATCTTCTTTTTAACATAATGTCTTTTGTTATTGTTTGAGTCCAACTTTTTAGCTGTGGTGCAAAATGGGAAGAAGCAACATTAGCTGGTAGACCACATGTTGGAAGCTACCAACGGAATCACTACCTTGGGAATTAATGATAGTCTTCTTAACACCCACTTATTTAGGATTAATAAAGAAAAATATAAGTTATTTAAGTCTAAGACTAAGGTTACACCTTATTGGGCCAATGATATTGTTCATATCCTAGAAATAGACTACACAATAGGCCCATAGAGAAGGGTGGATTGCATAAATTATTGCTCATATTTGCATTACTTGGGTTACCCAACAAGCATTGAATTGACAATGTTGTGTAAAAAGAAAGCATAGGAATAGTGGGAGGCCACTTCAATGCCAAAATCACTTAGTAGAAAGTCCTCCAATCCAACTTTAGTGGCCTACGCTTTCCAAAGATACAAATCACTTTATCAAGCACCGTGATGAGTGTCAATGCACTAAGATTTCGATGAAAAAAAGATAAGATGGAGTTAAGTCCCACCAAACCTTTGAAAAGTGGAATTTAGCTTCATTGGTTCCATTAGATCCACCGCGCAATATTTGCAAGTGTGATATATCGTCATTGCTACAAAATATCTAACAAAGTGGGTGGAAGAAAAATCCACACAAAAGAATGATAGTCAAGCCTTAACAAAAATCTTATGGTAATAGTTTGGCTAGCCCATTGAGTTAGTGACTAGGGGAAACACTTCTTAAATGAAGTACTTAAGCACATTCTTTGAAAGTTAGGGTATAAATAGAAATTAAAGTTAGAAGGAGTTGGACCTTCGTTAACCGCTTTTCAAGAAGGAATGCAAGAATTCAAAAATTCAAGAAGTTAGGAAAACAAACACACAAGAATTGAAGGCAAGGGTGTATTAATATTTAAGTCAAGCAAATATTGTTTTTCAAGTCAAGATTTTTATTGTTGGGTGCTTGTAATTTTCTAAAGGACATTATGTCATAATTATATTTCCAGAGACAGTCATGCGAATTGTAATATATTTTCAAGTTAAGATAGTTAGCTATAGCAGACATGAGGTGTTGCTACCATAGCTCTAATACCACTATAGCACCTTGAATAATGTGCTATGCTTAATAAATATAATATTTGCTCATAGACCTCACTTTTCAAGAACATCTAAAAAAAACTTAAAGCTGAATACATGACAATTATTTAGAAAATCACAGCCATTGAAACAGAAAAGTACTCATGTCCCTCTAAAGGAATATATCTTTGCTCACCTCCTGTTCCTTAGGGAGAAGAGCTAAGTTACAATCAACCTAAGAGTGAGGGAGAATATTTCTCACTTGCACAAGATCATGCAAAATATATACATGCATATTTCTCTTTAGACCTAGAAAGACCGATTTAACCAAGAAAGCGTACATAAATCAAAGGAGACCTAGTTTTGGACCAAAAAGAGGGGTAGGGTGCCCAATCCACACTTATATATAAAAATAAAAAAGTGAATGGATAAGCTCATTCTTGTAGTGTGTAAAATTGAGAAGGCTCTACCCTTGCTTCTTGCTTCTATCTTCTTGCTTTTCCGGAAATAGTGTGAGAAAGTGTGAGAGAATGAGGGACCGATGTGTGAAGCTCTTCTCCTTTCCTAATCTCTTCTTTCATTTCTTCTTCTTCCCAAGCAATCTTGGAGCAACCGAGGGTATGGAGATGGAGCATGCTTGACAAGCATCACTTAAATCATGGAACCTTCACAGATAGGCTACAACAAGGATGTAAATCAATGAATTCAATATGGTATGGATGAGAGTGTGCAATGGTTATGTGAGAGGTAGCCATGGTCACGTCAATTGAAGCACCTGAAGCAATGTGTTCCATCAAGTCAAATGTCAAGCTTGAGAAAGCTTTGGCATTTTTGTTCCATTGTTAGGATCGATGGAATCAATCGATAAGGCATACACTTTCTATGTCAAGTGGCAAACTAGGAGCTTGTATTTATTGTAGGTTTTGATTTTTTATTTCATTTTCATAGGTAGTGTCAACTTTGTGAGAATGGTTTAAAAATGCAAAAAGAAAAAACTAAATTCCAAGAAATAACAAAAGAAAAACCAAGAGTTTTTGAGTCTCTATTGCCTACAAGGCAAAAAGTTGAAAGCAATGGCTTTTAGAATGGAACCAAGGGGCTTATACGAACCAGGGAGCTTAAACATTGATATATAGCCTCTACTTTTTTTTGGGCTTTGTGTTTTGCACTTGTAAGTTGCTTTGTGAGAATTTGATGAGCAGAACACTCCATTAGTACAACATAAGATAAAAGAAAGGTAAAAGCACAATTAGATAGCTTTGTGTTTGCCTTCATTTTGAGATTGAGGGTGTCGACTATGATTTTGGAGTTTAAGCAAGGAAAGAGAGTTTTCTTATTGCATTAGGGAAGAGGGAAAGTGATCTCTTTATGCTTGTATTTGTTGCTAAGAACAAGAAGAACACACTAGAAGGGAAGAAGAAAATAAGAATGTCTAGGTCTTGAGTTCAAAAGTGGGCAAGAGAAGGAACAAGAGGGCATTAGCATACACAACCAATGGATATGATCTCTATTCACCCTCACCCATCTTTGCTTTGCTTTGGTGTTTTCTTTCATTCTTGCAAGCCTTATGACCTTAGACGCACTCAGCCTATTTGGCATAAAATCGCCACAGGGCTTTGGCCCTTGGCTTGGAATTCACTCAACCTGAAATGCTAGAACTTGACTTGTAGGTGTTTATCCCTACACAAACTCATCCACTCAGCTCTAGCCCCCTCAATCAACTATTGTCTCACTCTCAACCACAGCCCATAAGGGCTTGGTCCATAGGGCTCAACACCCTTCTCTTGGCATTGGCCCTTGACCTAGGGTGTTGAGCCCATAGGGCTTGGCCCATAGGGCTCAACACCCTTCTCTTGGCATTGGCCCTTGACCTAGCCACCTAGGCCGCTCAACCATTAGCTTTTTGGCCTTATCATCACTTGACCACATGAATGCTACCAACTTGTGCACTTGATCATAACTAGCTGAACTCATCCCATAAGGACACTTGGGCCCACTCGATCGGCCTCAGTCACCATAAGGACACTTGGGCCCACTCGATCGGCCTCAGTCAAAGACCTTTGACACACACACACACGCACGCACGCACGCACGCACGCACGCACGCACGCACGCACGCACGCACACACACACACACACACACACACACACACACACACACACACACACACACACACACACACACACACACACACACACACACACACACACACACACAATGTCACTACCTATAGGGCTCAACCCTCAACTTGCAACTCACATGGCCACCCTTGTTTGCATGGACATTTACTTGACTTGCAACAACTCGCATAGCCACTTGACCCTCAAACGGCCATCTAAGACCTTGGTCACACACACCTTTGGGCTTGGACATAACACTTGACCACCCTTGGCCTACTCGATTGTTTGGATGCCTATTCAGTCTTTTGACCCAACAACCTATTCATTCGGCCTTGGCCCTAAGACACATGGCCTTAGCTGGCTAGCCTACATCACCAAGCACTCAAGCATAGGCCTAGGTTGGCCACTCGACCATCATCTTGAAACTCGGTCCCAACTCTAGCCCACATAGCATAATCAACTATGTTTTCACGCTAGACACCCTAGATTGCAACCCTGTGGCCTTTGCAAATAGGCCTTCATGTCATCACGCTATGCACTAATCACCCGAAATAGCAAAGGAGATTACTTAAGCTAAATTGGGCCAACTTGTGGCCACTGGATGGCCTATTTGCTTGGTCTATTGGCCCTTAAACTAGGGTCATATTCATGGCACCTTCTCATGTCAAAGCCACACCATACTCGACCAATTAGCACTACCTTGCCATCTGTAATAGGTCACTCTCCTTGGCCACATGTTTGACCATTGGCCCACTATTCTCTACCATATGGACCATTATGGTGTGCCTTTGCTCACTATGGTTAGGACTTAGCTACTGTATTGGCCTTGGCCCCATGATATGGACTTGTGGCCACATAGTGGGCAGTTGACCTCGGACAATCACCCATCCTTTTCTTGGTACCATGATTTTACCATCTCAAGTATTGGACATCACATCATGACATGGTTGACATTTGCATGACTAAAGGCACTAGACTTGAATGGCCAATTTAGACTTGCATCATGTGACCTCAATTATGGGACTTACATTGGGTTTGAAGCTCCAATGGCTAGTGAAGTGTCAACTAATCAGCCTTGTCAAACCTTAGAATTCATCTTTTCATGATAGCTTTGGTTAATAAGTACACCTTAAATAATTGTGGAGCTACCAATTTCTCTACAAGTGATCAAACCAATCTCCAATAAGGAGGTTCCCTTAAACCCATGGCATCCACCCAAGACCATTGAGGACTCTTGAGTTCTTAACGAGGCCATTACTCGAATAGACTATCCATGCATAGCCAATCACGTAAACATTGCTTAGGAAATTAGAAAATAGATGGACCTTTGGAACTTGTGGTAGCTCTTGACCATTAGGTGTTGAGCTTCAAGGGCCCTCCAAGCATAAAGTTAGTATATACCACTTCCTAGTCACAACTCAACACTATTCGAGCTTGTGAGTGCCTAGTCTCCATGTTTGCCCAAGGTGCACTCAATTTTCTAGCCTTATAGTAGTCCTAAGTACCCTCAAGAATATGTAGAACCTATATACCTCAAGAAAAGCATCATATCTCTCCTCCTAAAACCTTGCATGGGGATCAAACTCCGATCCATCACAAAAATTACTCCCTAGAACACTACTTTCCATTGTACACGTGCACACGAAGCCATAGTACTCTATTTCCTCGAAACTTTATGCTTTTCCTCGAGTTGAAGTCCTAATGTTATATCGTACGCCTTATCTTGGTTAGGTGAAGGACCTTGTGATCTAGTGCACTTGATCTTTGAGAGACCCAAAAACAACACAATAGCATCCCTTGAGGATGTATAGGCTAATTTCAAGATGTCCTTGAAGGTATTAATACCTTAAGTGTTCAATTCCTTGGCCACAACCTCCTCTAACCAAGCAAGGCATAGTTTGATGACTTTAGTCCCAACCTTAGGCCCACTACCTTGGCACTATTTGCATCTTGCACTTGTTGACCCTCTATTTAACTTCCAACACATCACTCATAACCTTGAGAAGAGTATTGTGTTATGTCATAAAGCAACTACAAGGGTTGGTGCTTGGAATACCACTAGGACCACTTGATCAACCTCTTGAGACCAGGGCCCTAGCATGATCATACATGACAACTAGTTGGGCACCACAAGTGAGTACCATCGTGTGTTGGATATTTTCTTGCTTGAAACCTTTTAGAAAGTAAACTCCCCATACTTAGGCATACCACTAGGCATAAGACCATTGCAATTCTAAAGCAAACAGGACACCCACTAGACTAAACTAACTACAAAGCTAGAAGTGGAACTCTTGATAAATTTTAAAAAAGCCAAAAAGAAAAAAAAATATCTATAGCAAGTTGGATATGAATAAGAAAAATCTGTTCACTAATGATGAAGTTAGCATAGAAGACATTTTGAATCCTACTATGAGAGTCTAGGCAAAGCTAATTCATGCACTTCTTTCTAGCACTGGGTACAACTCCATAATGAGCTAAATCCAAGTAGGGAACTTGGAAAGCCTAGAAGCAAGAAATGTGAAAAAAAAAAGCAACAACACATATGTTAGGGAAACCATCCATGTAATAGCCATAACCCTAAGTGCAAGAACACAAGGACTTGAAGAATTCAGACCCACACCAATAGTAAGTAAGAGTGCAAAAAGGGAAAAATCCATAACAAAAGCAACATTGGTGGGGTCCACGGCCATCCTAATAGTCATGATAGAGGAAGCTATCAAGAACTTACATGGGGAGAAAAGCACTAGCATCACAAAAGCCTCCTACTATGTCTATATAGGGGAAGTGCCATGAATGCTAGAAGGGATATCAGGGCAAGAGCCTATTGAATACTTATGAGAGAAGAAAGTAAGGAAATTACAAAGTGAAGCAAAAGAGACCACAAGCAGGATAGCAAAAACATAAGGGAAGCTTAAAGCATGGTAGGATACTAGCAAGAAAGCATCAATCCAAGCTTCCTAGTAAAGCCAAGTTAGGAAAAAAGAAGTGAACCAACCAGCACACATAGGAATAGAAACTCCATAGTCACAAACACATGAAAGGTTATCAAAGGAGAGAAGAAAAATATTTAAATACACACAAATTTCAAGAATTGAAATCTTATAATAACAACAAGTGGCACAACTAGAGTATCCAAGGTTAACAACTTTTAACGAAGATCAGAGAAGGAAAATCATCATCAAGTTGGCGAGAAAGGGGAAGACTACATCCAAAGAGGAGAAGGTTGTGAAAAAATATAAGGAGGAATCATGAAGAGAGGAGGAGAAGTGGAAGAAAATGTAACAAGAGGAAGAAGAGGAGCTCAAAATAAGAAGAAGTAGAAGATTTAGCCCTAGCCATTAGGAGATTAATGGTGGAGAGCCAATAAGGACCAAAGAATTAAGACTCATGGGTCTTGAAATTGGAATTTTAATAGAAGAAAAACCCTACTATATCCACTAGTAAACAAGGAAGGGCAAGGCATCATTGTTTGCTCCACCACTGCCAATGATGATGATCACATCTTCCATCCCAATAGCTACAATCGAAGATAGCTTTAAAAGTAGATTGGAAGATAGGGTATATGAATTGTAAGCACAAATTGCAACTCTCTTACAAGAAAGATTAGAAGAGGCCATAGTCATAGGTGCTAAAAGGCAAGTAATCATCATAGATGCAAAGTTACAACAGAGAGCATCTAAGGTGCCTAGGATCAAAGGATCCTCAACCTCCATGCCTCTACTCACACAAAGTCCTACATAGGATTTCAAATATCTATTGAAAGAATTAGAGGACCAATGGGACCAATTAGATGAGGAAATAAAAACTACTTTAGTTGCACTTTTGAGAGGGAAAAGAAAATCCACACAACATACCGATAGAAAGCAATTAGAGAAGCTTTTAACTTGAAGAAGAAATCGACAACACTTAAAGCTAGTGGAGACATGGGAAAGAAGTAGAAGAACTATAAGAACAATGTAAGGTGGGAAGGGAAATTAGGGTGCAACTAGAGAGCTAATACACAAGTACCATTGAGTAGAAGGGGAGATGAACACACTGACACAACTATATAAGCATCTAGAGATATAGCTAGAGGAACTAAAGAAAGACAAAGAAGACGCCGAGTAGGGAAATAGAAAAGTTTGGACTTGGCTATGAAGTAGTAAGGATATTGCATAGCTATGAGCTACTCCAAATGCATCTACCTTATGAAATGTAGAAAAGGGTAGAATTTAGTCAAGCCTGGAAGGAGCAGCATGAGCTAGAGGAAGCAAAGAAAGTCAATGAAGGTGTTGACCAGGGAAATAGAAAATTTTGGACTTGGCCATGAATAAGCAACAATATTACATAGTTATGAGCTAATCCAAATGCAACTAGCTCATGAAATGTAGCAAAGGGTAGAATTTACCCAAGCCGGGAAGGAGCGACACACAACATTGGAAGTCCTAATGAGGTGGTAGAAGGGATTAGAACATGAAAAGGGGAAGATGGGAAAATGGGAAGAGAAGAAGGCAAATCCCATGCTTGACTAGACTAGGAAATTGGCTCGATCAGAATGTGAGCCAGAACTAGAAAAGGAAAGGGCTAGAGTAGTAGAAGAAATAAAGCCTTATAAACAAGCCTTCTACATAGAGTCCATTTTCTTTCCTAGACCTTTCAAAACTATCATAACTTTTTCTTCATGTACATGGACATTCAAAGAGGACATAGTTGTGATTCTACCAAGGCCTTATTGTTCTCAAAGGTCTATATGATCTAGATTAGGACTACATGGAGAACATTCTAGAGGCAAGACAAGCTTTCATTTAGGTAGCCAAGATCCCAAACCAAACCATTTTGACATTAATGGCACCATGAAATCCTACACATTCCATCCATTTCTTCAGGGAGGATCATGACCTTTTTCTTGACATCCCATTTTAGATATTGTACTGATTCATTATGCCTTTTACACAAGGGGCAAAGTGGTGACACTTAGCTTTACTTGTCCTCTTCTTGGTATGGAACATGTTCATTAAAGCCTTCCAAAGGACTAGATTTAGTCTCTTGGATGGTGCACTCACCCAAATCCTTCTCACACTTCTCTTCAAGTACCTAGATACCTGATCTTCCAACATTGAGCTACCTTAAATGTATGTCACCTTTCATAGCAATGAAAATATTTTTTGTTAAAGCAATCTAATAGTACCTAGATACCTCTTCTTCCAACATTGAGCTACCTTAAATGTATGTCACCTTTCATAGCAATGAAAATAATTTTTGTTAAAGCAATCTAATAGTACTTTGCCTTACTTCTTTTATAAGACACTAAAGTGGATGCATAATCCTAGCAATGTAAGATGTCAACCAATCTTGTTTCTTCTTGTGACACACTTGTTTCTTCTTCTAATACACTTGTTGCAATCATACTTTTACCTTCTCAATACAATAACATTTTGACACCATTTCTCCTTCTATCAACTATTTAAGTTGAGTGTCATTCCAAACATCTTCCCATCTTATTCATTTTAATAGGTAATTAATTGTGCATTTAAGGCCACAATCAAGGCTAATAGATATCTTAGGTCTTGATTTAGCCAAGTTGAACCACAAATAATAATAATAATAATAAAGAACCAATAGGCCAATTTTGAACTTGATTTGTAGCTCTCGGCCCATAAAGGGCCTAATCGGGGTGGTAGTCTTTGCATTTTGATCCTAAGGACTCCAATTATTACAAGTTGGTCTCATAGGCCTTCAACTCCCTCAAATTTGGTTGAGAAGGCCTCCTAGTCTTGTTCTCCAACCCTTGAGTTGGACCTAACCCTATTAGACTATTGCACCTTGGGCAAACATGCATTTAAGCCTTATCTTAGTCAATAGGCTTGAACTTTTTGGTCCTCTTAAGTCTTTAACACAAGCAATAGTCAAGCCATAATGTTAGAAGGTTCAGGGCATGCCTTAGCACATTAGGATTGACCCTCGGACTTAGGATGTTGTAGCATTCAACCACACTAGAACACTTTGGCATATAGGATGATCAACACACATTAGGACTTGCCCATATAGATCCATGAACATGCACTTTCACATGCATTGAAGGGCATTAATAGTACACATAAGGATTAATGATACAAATAAGTAGTCCTATTCTACATGTACACACCTTTGAGTGGATGCCAAGCTCACATTAGCCTCTATCCACAATATTTCAAAAGAACACCTCCATGACAAGACAACCAAATGTAGATTTGACCTTGCATTTCATGTAGACTACTATATAAAGATGGTCACATGGAGCACTTGTTAAACCACTTGATGCAAAGTCAAGGCAATGAATTGTGAAGCACTTAGGGTGTAGTTACATGAAACCTGACACACAACAATGTAGGAATCTCTTGGGGCCATGAAACCTAGGGTGTAGTTACATGAAACCTGACACACAACAATGTAGGAATCTCTTGGGGCCATGAAACCCTAGGTTGCAAATGTGTCAACTATCATTGAACTTTACAAGAAGTACCACCATGGTAGGCACAAGGCTTGAGAGAATTTGCATTCCATAAGCCAATATAGAGGTCACCACTTAAAATCATCATGGATGGCAATTGATACTGAGAGAAGTTATACAATATTAAAGCATAGATTTAGTTGCAAGGATAGGTAATAGCTCATTTTTATACTCATTGAAGTACTTAAATACCCTACCTAGATTTGGGAAGTGGATCTCCTCCTTGTCTTTTATTGTTAAAATTATTGCACCTATAATTCTCCTTAGAAAATTGAATCCAAGAAAGGGATTGTGTAATGGCATGAGATTGATATGCAAGGCTTTTAACAAAAAGCTTATAGATGCAAAAATAATAAAAGGGACAACTATGAGAGAAAAGGGTTTTTTTCCTAGAATCACATTCATTCCTAGCCATTTGCATTTTCCATTTACTATGAAATGAATAAAGTTTCATGTTAGACTAGCATTTGCTATGATAATCAATAAGTCTCAAGGCTAGGCCTTTATTTGAAAGCACTAGTGTTTACTCATGGCCAACTAGATGTAGCATTTTCGAGGTTAAAATTGTCATTTGGTGTAAAAGTTTTGTTGAAATAAAATGTAGATACTACAAATGTCACTAAAAACATCATGGATAAGGATGTAGTTTAGAAAGTAAAATGAAATTTTTCAAGAGATATATTTCGTTGATATCTCCTTACAATCACTTACCTTAGTTATTTTAGAGATACACTTTATAATGTGTTTGGCTATTATCATGCTTTTGAGTATCAGAAGCATCAATAATGTACTTTGCAGATTGTTACTAACCATGCTATTATAAGAAGGACTCTAGCTAGAGTCATTGAGTGTGTGGAGTTTGATGCTAATATAGACATTATACTTCCCCTGTTTATTGAGATCTCACATGTAAGCTACATTCAATGTTTTCATATTCACTTGGCTACCCCTGACTAGAACCATAAGTATAAGTGATCTCACATGAATAAGATACCCATGAGTTGGAAAAACTACAAAAGTAAGGACTTGGTTTGCTTCGTCATTGTACATCAGGGTCACACAACTCTAACCAAGTTGTCTAAGAATGTTGGGCAATGTATTTCTATTTTGCAATGTGTATGCAATGTAATGACGTTTTCCGATTTCATGGTGGCTTTGTTAATTGTAATCTAATGGTATTATTCTACATTGTGCTTTTCTTTGATTATAGGTGTAGGGATGAGGAAAGAGATTGGCAACATGAACAAATACGTTTCTAGCATTATAACACTTTGAATCAATTATTAGTCTAACTAATGCCCTGAGAAGTAAATAAAGTGAAATCACTTAAATCATCAAATTGAAACATGGACGCCCCCAATCTCCTACCCTACTTGGGCTATATGTAATGATGGAGTATTATATTACATTATGAGTCTAGGGGCAAGCCTATATGACAGTCCTCATGTTGAATAATTTTTTGAATTCTCATATTTTATCCAGCAAGTTGATAATGAGGATAAACATAGCCTTCAATTGAATACTATGGATTGACGAAAATGCGACTCATATAAAGATTTGTTGATAATAAAATGATATATAGTGTCATCTTTCTTTTCATTAGCAAAGAAATACTAGATCAAGTTCTACTTTGTGGTGTTCCCATGTGGTATAGGGTTTAGGGTTTAGAGTTTAAGGTTGAGCCATATCTTTATTATGGAAGTTCCTCAAAAAATTTTAGATATATCATTACATCAACTGGGGCTTGTACTAGTAGTAGTGTAGATCCAACCTTTAATCACACAACCTTGTGTGGTATTGATCTATATTATATAGAATTGAAACATGTCCCAAACCTACCATCGATCCTACATGTCAAATGTACAACAAATCAAGAAAGGTCTTAATCTCGAATCTAAGAAAAAACTTGGTCCTTTAGCATCATCATCATCATCTGTGTGTGCGTGCGTGCGTGCGTGCGTGCGTGCGTGTGTGTGTGTGTGTGTGTGTGTGTGTGTGCGTGCGTGCGTGCGTGCGCGCGCGCGTGCGTGTGCATGTGCGTGTGTGCATGTGCATGTGCATGCGTGCGTGCGCGTGCGTGCGTGCGTGCGTGCGTGCGTGCGTGCGTGCGTGCGTGTGTGTGTGTGTGTGTGTGTGTGTGTGTGTGTGTGTGTGTGTGTGTGTGTGTGTTAAGGCTAGGATTGCACCTTCACACTTGCACCTTAGTACTTTAATATGCATGTAGGAGTTTAGTTTATCATATGTAAAGCAACCTTCAAATGACATGAGATGTCATGTGAAGGGTGGTGGCTATCCTAATGTACCCCTTTTTGTATATTTTCATATCTATCTTCAACTAAAATGAAAGATCTTTAGGCTAGCACCCTATGGGGTTTGATGGTGGGTTGATTTTACATTCCTATCTTTGTCTCCTAAATTTTTTATGTTGTTAACTATGATTTCTCAATTCAGGAAATAACTAAATAGTTATTTTCAAGATAGTGTATTGTTGTACATGATTATGTTGTATACTTCATATCTATATAGGGTTCCTAAGAATTATGTGTTGTTTATGGTTATTTTCTCTATTCAAGAAGTTGCAAGCAATGGTATGGATATTTCAAGAAAATTGTTATTTGTATTGATTATGATAGGCCATTACACTTTTGCAATCTTTCTTGGTTCATGTGCATAATGCTCATGATTATGATTAAGGAATCATGCCTGGAGGAGATCAACTGAAGAAATTGGTTGTAAGAGCACAAGACTGTAGTGGCAGTTATTAGGTTTAGAGTGCTTTAGATGGGCAGCATTTATGTCAAGATAATTTCCTCAACAAGGGGATTGGGTTCTCATAGCAACAAGAGCAAGAGAATTGAGGGAATATTTGAGAAGGGAAACCCAATGTATTTTCTTTGAGGCCCAAGTTGAAGTATAAGTGGATGGAGAAGTGCAAGCTACAAGATAAGTGCATGCTAAAAGGGAAGCAAAGGCTAATGAAGACCTACATAAGGAGGAACCTGAACCCAAGGATATTGTCCCAAGAGATATTCCATCTACAAGTGCAATAGGAGAAGATGGATATGATGACGTTGAGTTAAAAGTACAAACTCCTCCTGATAATGAGGAGAAATATACTAGATGTTTTGTTGATAGGAATTGCTCTTTTTGGGCCACCTACACAATGAAAGCTAGTGTTCGATCCACTAAGTCTTGGTAAAATTTCAACTCAAGCAGCACCACCTCAAAATCCTAAGCTACTAGCTACCAATTTTCAAGGGGAAAGAAAGAAGACCCTGATTGTCATGTGGCTAGTTGGACAACAAGTGGGTTTAACCAACTGTATAGAGACCATGTCAAAAAGTAGCAATTTGCAGCCACTTTTCAAGAGAAGGCTATGGATTGGTTTAATAGTTATAGAATGGGTGCCTTTTCTACGTATGATGCTTTCAAGCTTGCACTTTTATAGCATTTCAAGAAAGACAAAACTCCTAGAGATATTTTGGGGAAGATCAAGAACATAGATAAAAAAGATATGTTGGTGGAGGATTATGCTCAAAAGTTCATAAATTTGTTGAATAGATTGAATGTTGCTAATAGACCATCTCAAAAAATGCAAAGATCTTATTTTATTAAGGGCTTAAAGAGTAAGATTTGAGGCCCTATAGCAAATGTGAAACTTGTACCAAATGATACCTAAGATACTTTGGTCAAACCTACTATGAGAGTAGAAAGAAGATTGGTCGAAGAACTGTAATGATGAGGATCGTTTAGACCCGGAGGAAGAGTTACTGAAGACAATGATAGTGATGGGGATGAGAAGGATGCAAAGTCAAATTTAGATTATGATTCAAGTAGAGGTACTTGGCTCTTCTTTATTTTTTATCTTCTTTTCTTCTTCTAACAAAGAGTCTTGAATGTCAACAAGTTTAGGATTTGGCATGTTGAATAAAGTAGTGGAGACATTATCATTATTTGGAGGCAAACTTTTTAACAAAATGCCAATGCATACATCTTCATCCATTTTAATGTTGATCACTACAAGCTGGGTTAAGAGACTTTCCATGTAATTCAAATGTGTTGCAAGAGATGTGTTAGGTTTTATGTCTAGTCTAAAGAATTCAATTAATAAACCATACTTTTAAGACTTTGACTATGCACCAAACAAAGTATCCAATCTTTTTCCAAGTGTCATGGGATATTGTTGTGTCGCTACGCAATCACAGTGTGAAAAACTCTAGAGTGCGGCTTTCTTATTAATCTAGAGAGCGAATGCCATATTTGTCATTAATGTTAGTGTTCGTAGTGTGGATGGTTCAAAAATACTAGATTTTTGGACAAGTTTAGCCAATTTTTGATATTTTAGATATTATCTCTTGTAAATATCCAAAATTTGGATACAACTTCTAGAATAGGATGACATGTAAAAGAAAGCATGTAGCTTTCAGCCATTTTGGGAGGATTTTATGCAAAAAGAAGGATTGCTGAAATCATATGACGCATGATCACAGTTTTCAAGCAATGAACAACACTCCAAAGTGGGAGAAGGAGTGATCTGAAAGAATTTTGACCAAGTATCTTGGTATTTTACCCCCCTTTCAAAGTTAATGGAAGCATTAGATTGGCGGTTTGAGCATCATAGAGGAAGTTATTGTTTTATGCACGTTTTTGTCTACAAGAGATTTATCTTCTCATAATGCAGAAATAAATTGACAAGCTTCACCTATGTGAGTGTTCTTCTGCATCTTCTATTTCTTTGAACCCCTTCTCTCCCATCTACTCCTCTCCCTAAATCTCCCTTCACCCTATTGTCTCTTACCCCCGCAGTAGACTTTCGACCCCAAACGCTCTGACAACGTGTCACAAGTATCCACATGGTGGATATAGCTATCATCTAGCCGCCTTGTCATCACTTTTCTACTAGGAAACTACAAGAGTTGCATCTCCACCAGCGATGGCCCATAGGCCCTTCTTCATCAAGATGAGCTTTATGTGTGTTTGCCAGGTATGCAACTTGACTCTAAAGTGACATGGCAACACCAAAGTTCTTAGAAATGAGTTTGCTTTGGTTGCGTCAAGAGACACAAGCAATGGCAATGACAAATAGTATCAAGAGATACTAGTTGAACTAGATTGTTGTTGCTTTAATCCTTCAAATCTTCACAAATCTTCCCCTCCTTGCTGGTTTGATGCCCAAATGTTTGCTAGGAACTAAATAAGAATTTAGATTAGAGTGTAAGAACTCCAATATAGGTAAAATTGAAGTGTTTTATGAGCTTGAAGAAACTTGTCTATGCCTACCCTTTTAGGGTTTCCCCTAAAGGGTCTTTGAGGCATTTGGTTAGGAATTACTTGGTTTACTATAGCTGGTTGTATAATCCTTGCCCTAGGTTGAATCACTGGCACCTATTGTTCTAAGTAGACATTGGGACTGTACCAGCAAGTTCTAGTTCCATGCCCATTCCTTTGACATATTTCACAATATTTTTCCTTTCTTTGTGTTTCAAACAATCCTAATTCCTTCAACTTCTACTTAATTTTGTTCTCAAGCTTACTATCCCCTTGAGCTTCTTCTTACCCTTATCCTTTGCTTTCTTTTTCTTGCTTTTTTTGGGCTTTGCTTTTCTTTTCTTCTTATGTTTTTTCTTCATAATATCTTCCCAAGGAGAATGTCGGCAAAACAATCATGGAGTAACTTTCAGGGATAGAACTACACAAACATGATCATGGCATCATTTTGGAGGTCAAGGGCACTTTGTAGGACCCAATTGTGAACTATGGGCAAGGCATAGGATTGAGAGGGAAGTGCTAGTAGCAAGGACCTGCAACAATGAAAGGCCTATAGGAGTACCTCATCAACAACATCCACCTGCTGCCCTAGTAGCAATAATCCTCATAGAGCTACTTGACCAAGATGAACAAAGGTAGCCTCCTGAAGATGCAATGACTATTGATTATGAGGATATTATCAAGAGGAAGACCAAGGAAGGGGAGAACAGGTGTCAAGTACTATGAATCTTGTAAGAAGTCAAGCACATAAGAAACTGGACTAGGAAAGACAAGAAAAGGCAAGAGGATGGCCACTAAGCAAGTGAGGAAGTTGTAGAGGTAGGTAAAGAACTATTTGAAGAATTTTGAAGATCAAGAGTGGCAAGGAACTTTGAATCCTAATTAGGAAAATCAGCAACCTAAATATAGAAATTCAGAAAAGCTACAAGGAGGAGACTTAGAAGAGTTATTTCAAGCACTAGTAAATCAATTTTTTGGATTTGATACAAGCTGATTATAGCTTCACAAAAGGAGGTTGTGGACTATCAAGTCCCCACCATTCAAGTAGAGTACGCAAGAAGGAAGTATGATGTTGTTCTCCTTGATGGTGGTTCTAGAGTCAATATACTTCCTGAAGAGACATATTTAGCTAGCAAGCTGGGGGGAATTGCTACAGCCCCATTCCAAGTCAAGATGATAGATTAGAGGAGGCTATGGCCATCAGGTATTCTTAAGCACCAACAAATAAATGTGGCTAGCCTAAAGTTCAGGGTAAGTTTAGTGGTACCCAGAATGTCAGAAATTGGAGACTCTTATCACATGCTACTAGGAAGACCATGGTTTAAACTTGCCAGATTGAGGCAAGACTTGGGGGGGGGGGGGGGCTAAGTATGTATGCATCCCCATAGGAATGAAGAAAATCAATCTATTTACATGTTAAAAGGTAATCCTGAAGAATACTTCCAAATGTGTGGTAGCTTAGACTATCAACCTAGTAGATGAAGGTGAAGATGATAAGGAGGAGTTATTTCTTCAATCAAATCCTTCTATGGTTCCGTTGTTTGAAATAGATACTGATAGCATCATTTAAGGGTACTAGGAATAGCCCAAAAGTGTAGAAAATGGAGTTCTTGATAAACAAATTGTGTAGCCTACAAAACAAAATTGGTCAAAAGGACATCATCCCAAAGATTCTTTTGTAGATCAAGAGCTATCTAAATTTCAAGATAGATCAGGAAGTGAGGAATATAAAGTGGTTCAAGACCCTAGAGCTAGTCATCCTGAATCAAGACAATAAGGGAAATTAGAAAATCAAGAAATTGAGGAAGCTTGGTGCATGGACAGCGCTGATGTGCTGCATGAGGAAGGACAAAGAGTCATTATTTAGGTTGAGCAAAGTTATGAACACACCATGAGGAAGTTTGCAAGAGTAGTGAAGCATCAATGGAGTATAGGAAGTCAACTTGAATGGTAAGGAGAGGCTAAACCTATCAATGTAAGCATACAAGTGAAGGAGAACTTCAAGAAATATCTCATCAAGTTGTGTAGGGAGTTTTAGGATATATTTGCTTGGGATTACACAGATATGAGAGGGTTTGATCTAGCAATGTGTTAGCACAAGATTATGTGAAGCAAGTTAAGGTGATGGTCATGGTTGGGCTATGCCTCTAAGATTTCCTTTCTTAGGCACCCATATCGAGGTGTTTCCTTCATGGTATCCTTGGGCTTGCAACAGATCTTTGGGGATCCATCGCAGCTTGATTATGTGCCTACGTTGATAGCATTGTGTCCGTTTCTTAGGTCTTGAATGATAGTTGTTAGCCTTGCGGGGCTGGGTTTGCTGGCTATGAGTAAGTCACTTTTGGTGCTTTGGTGCCCATTTAAGCGTGGGCTCTATGGCTTTGGGGATGGCCTTTATTGGGGGTGGTTTTGTAGTGTGGGTGGGTTGTGATGAGTCACAACCCCCTCTCTAAGCTTGATCCTAGGTAGCTTTATCGATAGCATAGCAGGCTTGAGTGAAGCCTCGTTGCCCTTGTTGAAAGCTGTCTCAATTTGAACGTTGACAATGACAAGGTGAGTATGCTATAGATTGTAATCGACATTGCAATGTGCTTGCTTCTTGAAAGTGCACCCTAACAACGATTCCTAACGTGCATCCTTCGTGTTTGTTGGCAATACATAGAAGATGACTGATAGGCTCTCAGACCAGATAGAGACGACAATTTTGCACTTCCCTAGGAGTGCATATGGCTTGCTCCTGAATGGGATGAGTTTAGCATTGGTGGGCTATATCTATGGTTGACCAATAAGGGTCCAATGAGCATGAGTCAAGACATTGAAGTCATCTCGCTCGTCAATCAAGACCTCAAAAGTGTGTGTGTGTTGGGCGGTGGCTGTGGTGTGTAGGTATGCTGGTGCTACTACCTCTTCATCATTGTCCTCTAGTTCAGTGATGGTGGCTACATGGACATTGACAGGGGGTTCTAGCATAGGTGGCTCATGTAGTGGGTGTTTAGGAGGGTAGTACTTCTTCATGCGACTACCATTAAAGAAGCCTATGCCCTCACCTTCAAGGGTTTCAAATTCTACATTGCCTGTCCTACTAATGGTGCACACTCGAAAATGTCCCAAACCTCGAAATTTCATTTTCTACTTGTGACCCTTTAGTGAGTAGGGAAAAAAAGGTCTCCCTACTCAAAGTCGACTTGTTTGACGTGCTTGTCAAACCACATCTTCCATCCTGCTTTCTCACAAATTAGGGCATGGGTGGCTAGAAGCCGAGTCTCAATGAGTCGTTCCAATTCCATGAGGTGGTTTGTCCAAGCTTCCTTCCCTTCCCATCTCTCCTGCACTGCTATCCTCAAGCTAGGGACAAAGAATTCTAATGGCAAGATTGCCTCAGTCCCGTAGGTCATCCTAAATGGCATCTATCCTACCATTTTATAGGCCGTCCGATAAGCCCATAATGCTGCCATAAGTTTATTGTCCCAGTCACTTTCGCGAGGTAGAAACTACCTTCGTAAGGACATTGACTAAGATCTTGTTTGTGGATTCTGCTTGGCCATTAGCTTGAGGGTAGTAGGGTGAGGATTTCATATGGATGACTAAGAAGGTTGAGAGCAGGTGGGCAATCACCTCATTGATGAAGTGAGTATCTTGATTGCTTACTAATTCAATAGGGCAACCAAATCATGAGATAACTTACTCCCACAAGAACTTCGATAAGGTCCTAGTGTCGTTCTTCCTGGTGGCTCGTGCCTTGGCCCATTTTGTGAGATAGTTAGTTGCTACGATGATGTATCTAGCCTATGATTATTGTGTTGCGGGACTGACAGGTCCAATGAAGTTGACTCCCCATTTCTCAAAGGGTTGTCGTGCAATGATAGGGGTCAACTCCATCTTATCCTTTTGTGCATAAACTTTAGTCCTTGGAACTCGTCGCAATGCTTTAAGAACTTAGCAGCGTCACAGAATAGGGTGGGCTACCACAACTGAGATTGCAACACCTTGCGGGTTGTCGTATCCCCGCTGAAGTACCCTCCAGCAATTCCTCCATGCGCTTCGCTCAACACGTTGTGCATTTCATTTTCGCACACACATCGTCGTAGCAACCCGTCTTGCCCTAGTCTATAAAGTTGGCCAACTATCAACTGGTAAGGTTGGATTTCTAGAATGAGTCTCCTAAGCATGGCCTTCACGATAGGTCTATCAGGTAGACCATGCTCTAGCACTGGAACGATATCATCTACCCAGTATGGCGTTAGATCGGCTTTGAACAAATCTTTCTCACTAGACAAGCTGAAAAGATGAGTGTCCGGCAAATGGTCAATTATGCCTTGTCCAGTAACTTCTTCTGTAAGTATTCGGGACATGTGATCAGCCATGTAGTGCTGCTTGCCCTTGCATACCACCACAGGGAAATCAAATTCTAGAAGAAGAAGCAACCATCTAGCAATGCATCCAATAGCGCATGGCTTATTCATGAGATACAGCAATGCTTGATGGTCTATGAAAAAGGTGAAAGGCGTGGCCATGAGGTAGTGTTGAAACTTCTTTACAGCAAACACCATGGCCATCCCCTCCCTTTTTGTGGTGGAGTAGTTCATCTCCGTTTCAGTGAGTTGTTTGCTAGTGAAACTCACGGGGTAATCCAAATAATGTTCACCAGGCTGGCACAAGACAGCTCCAATAGTAGATTTAGACACATCTATATGCACATGGAAGGTGATGTTCTAGTCTAGGGCTCGCAAGATTGGTGTAGTTGTAAGACCCTTCTTCAACTCCTCATATGCTCGTTGGCACCACTGACCAGTCCACTCGAACATGAATCAATAACTTATACAATGATCTTGCAATCAATGTGTAATTCAACACGAAGCGTCAATAATATTCGGTGTGACCTAAGAAACATTGAACTCCCTTATAGTCCTTTGGTGGCGGCAAGTCGACAATGACCCTGACCTTTGAAGAGTTAGTGGCTATGTCATTCTTGGACACCACGTGCCCTAGGATGCATCCATGCTTGACCCAGAACTAGAATTTCAAGGGGTTCAATGACATGTTGTAAATCCTGCATCGTTCAAAGACTACTCGCAGCTTCTCTAAGTGTTCTACCCAGCTAGAGTGCACGCATAGGTCGTCTACAAATAGCTCTAGCTCTCGTCTAAGCATATCTTTGAAGATGGTGCACATTAGCCATTGAAAGGTTGCATAGGGGGGGGGGGGGGGTCTTTTGGAGGTAGGCTCAAATGCCCACCTCTCAATACTCAATATCTAAGTGCCCAATTTTGGAAGGCACCCTTATGAGAAGAATTTATGATGAGCACTAGGCATTGGTTGGGTTCCCTATTTAAACATTGGAAGGGATCTAACCTTGTAAATAAGATGGTTATGAGATGGTATATGTGGGCTTCACTAATGACTCAACTAGGAAAAGAGTTAATGAAGGTAATTGATTATACACCCAAAGTTATATTCTTTGTACACCATATGTCATAAATGTGGGTAGTGGTTGGTGGATTTGTCAAACCACGTGCATAGTGAGTTAAGGCAAATTGCCTATGTGCATCCATATACTAGTAGTCAAGTAGCTCCGACTACCACAATCTACAAGCTTGGGCCTTATGGTCTAGCCACCTTTTTCATAGTCATGTTCCTACTCTAATTCTTTCTTACATTGCATAAAGAGGAAAACCTTCTTGAGTCTCTATGGAAAATAAAAGATAAATTGTGTAGGTGAATTTTGGGACTCCCATTATTTTAGTACAAAGATCTCACTATCCCAATTGATAGGGTTGGGTTCCCATTTTTTTTGGAAAGGGCACATCTGGCACACCCATTAAGTTGAGGCAAAGAATTTCCTCATATTCATTTCTACTTTTTCCTTTCTAATTTGCATGGCATATGTTACTACTTGCAAAGGCACATTTGGCACCCATGTCAGGTTGACGAAGTGAATTTCCTCACGATCCTTTCTACTATTTCCTTTCTTTTTTGCATGGCACATGTTATTACTTGCAAGGGAGAGGATTCATGTTAAACACTTGTAATGAGTTTTGGCTCATGTATTATTATCTCTATAGTATCCTTTATTTCCTATTCTTCCACTTCAAATGAAGGAGGTGAAGGTAGTGGTTCTTTAGTTTTTGGAATCAATTCTTTAGTCACTAAGATGCCAATCATTCTCAGGTCTTTTGTTTGAAAGCCCAACTTCCCTTAACCATAGCATAGAATCTTCCCTTGTCATCTGGTTGAGGAATACTCATTTTAAAGCTCTATTTGAGTGCTCTCTTGGTGAGTTGTAGCTTCTTTTTTAAGTTTCTCACTTGAATACCCTTCACTTTGTTTTGATACTTCAAGTAGGATGTTTGCAAAAATTTGCTACCGAGTTGCAAATAAGGTCACTTTTTCTCAAAATCCTCATAACTAAAAAAATACAATTCTATTTTCTGTAAAAACGGAGCCAATCATTAATATACGACTCTTTAATGCCCTCATCATGACTTTTCAACATGAAAATATATTAGAATCATTCTCATTCTTGCTTCTTAAAAGGGCGGAAGTTAAAAAATGATATAAAATGACGTACACCTCATATTTTAAGTTTATTTTTTACCCAGAGACACCATGCCATCATGGGCGGTTGAATGGAGTCAACTTCTTTGTCTTATTGTTTAAGTGTGGCCTTTTGAATGGCCTATTTGGCCATGATGGCCACAGTAATTAGGCTACTACTATTAAAAAACTAAAGGAGCCCTACCTTGACAATCAGCCTACATTGACCGTTCCACCCATGATCTTATAAATGAGGTCAAGACCAATTTGGGGCAACCTACACCAATGGAGAGTGGTCAAGGCCCCAAATGGATAATTGACACAACTCATTTACTTAAGCCAAAATATTTGTTCCAAAGTGGGGGCTTCATTTAGATTATTAATGGCATACTTGGATGTTTCACAACCAAAAGCACATGTGCCAACTTAGTGAATGACTAGGCTCCCCAAGCTAATTGGATCTAATCATTGTGGTCAAATCAAGTCGGCCAATTGGCCCATTTCGGCTTGATGTAAGCCTTTTGATAGCCCTTCATCCTGACTACTTGAGTAATTGAAATCCCTACAAGGTTTCTAAATGGTTATCATATTTATCCATTTGATGTTGATACCTCGTGTGTGTGTGTGTGTGTGTGTGTGTGTGTGTGGTTTGATTACATTAGAGAAAAGCTATCATGTTGAGTGATCATTAATCAAACAATGAATCTAGCCATGGTCTTGCCAATTTGGCCTAATGGCAATCAATTCAATCAACATTTTATAAGCTTGAATAGGTCAAATTAGATCATGAGAGCCTTAATCTATTGAATAGCCTTAATTGACCGAATTGAACCTTGTGACCCTTAATCAACCAAATAGCCTTAATTGGCCAAATTGAATCATTTGAACTTCAATTGGTTGCATTGAATTGCAAAAGCTTTAATAGGCCTGACTTAATCCGAGAAATGGCCCATTTAATGTTAATTGGCATATGAAGGTTCTTTCGACTATATGAATTTCCCACTCATTTCCCAAGGCTCATTAGCCTTCAATTGACAACCAAGAACACTCATAATTGGAGGATGAACTCAACTCATTAGGCCTTAAAAATTTTCATGAGCCATTCGGCCATTTATTCTGTGATGTGTGGAAGGTAAAGGATTCAAAGGCAACAAAGAGAGAGACTATCTTCCCAAGGCAAAGAATTGAATCACTCCTTCATAGTTTCAAGAGTGTACATGGTGCCTCACTCTTGATGATAATGTAGTCGAGCCTCTTACCGTGAGTGTTTCTCCTTGTTGTGCCCAATTCCCTCCTCATCTCCTTCATTCTCCTCCTCTAGATGTGAAATTTCGGCTAATGCTTCCTCTCTTGTCCCACCTGGATCCTATAGTTCTCCAACTACCCAAGCTTTTCACAAAAAGAAAACACAAAAAGCACAGATGTGCAATAACTGAAAGCTCCAAAGCTCAATCACAAACAAAAAAAAGGAATGGTATACCAATGGATGTTCCCCAAGCCCCTACTTATGAGCCCCCTGCTTATGCCTTTTTGTCAAATACCAAAGGGTTAAGAATTTTCTAACCCCCTTTTAAAAAAATAGATTTTCTAAGGTTCACTTCTACCTTTCTACAATTCTCATGAAAAATTTGATACACAGCCACAACTAAAACATGAAAACATGTGAACAAATTGATTGCCTCTCGAATAGCTCATAGTAAGCTAATCTGCATGGCATTTTGGAGTACTAGTTCCTATTTCATTGTGCAACAACATAGAGAGTATGCACCTAGTTACTGGATTCCATGTGTCCCAACAAAATGGAAACAAAATGTCATCACTCTCATGAGCTTGACTACCAAGCTTATGGAACGTTTATTGTTCAAGTGTTTTGAGCAATATGTGAAATGGGCTACCTTTCACATAGCCATTAAAAGCTCTTCAAACAAATGTTGCAAACTCACTAGTTTACCTTCTTGGTATAGTCTATCCATGAAAGGCTCGTTGATGGCTCCATGATCCTTGCAAAGCACTTCAAGTGAGCTCCATCTCCTTTGCCTCGATTGTCGTGCAAGCTCCATGAGGAGGAGGAGGAGGAGGAGGAGGAGGAGCAACAAGAGCTTCTCCAATTGTCCCTCACTCTACCTCATACTATGGTTTTTCAACCTTACTAATTTTTTTCCTCTTCAACTTCTCATTCCCACGCAATGGGGAAATAGCTATGTGTAGTGATGAAGTTTGAACCACAGGCATTGCATGCAATTTAGAGAAGGAATTCAATGAGTTGGGCATTTGTGCATAGCCAAGGAGAAAACAATTGCCAAGAGATAACTATATGGGGGGGTACATAGGGGAAAACATGGACATATATATAAGAGCAATGGGGCAATTACATCCTCTTGCCTTAGAGAGCAATGCGTTGAACTTCCAAAATTTCCCAATTTGGCATTAGAATTTCATCCATCATTAGGACATGATCAAGGTTCGGAGCATAGGGTTTCAGAAGGCTTACATAAAATACATTGTGGACTTTGAGATGAGACATATTTTTTAGTCTTCTACAGGCATTCCTACCAAAATATTTGATAATATTATAGGGTCCACAATATCTTAGACTAAGTTTTTTTTAAATTTCCCAATAGATAAAGAATGCTTCTTTGTCTGAACTCTTAGGAACACCATGTCCCCGTCCTTGAAAGTCTGAGGAGTCCTCTTAGGGATTGCATAGGCCTTTTTCCAATCTTGTGCTACTTTGATATCCTATCAAATGGATTTGGTTTGCTTATCCATCTCTTTTAGCATTCTTTTAGATACTTTAACCCTCAAGGTTGGATTAAAAATTTGAGAGGGAACAAGCACTCTTGCCCATACAACATGGAAAGGCATATGCTGAGAGAGAAGAACCATTAGGAAAAAAATGAACTCACAAATGAGCCCTTAAAAATAATATAGTTTAAGATGTGGGCCTTTGGATTGTCCAATAGGAAGGCTAGATGTTGGCTATCTCCCCCAGTTTGGATGGACCTCTTTAACTCAAGGTAGTTAATAGGGTCCATAAAAATTTCAACAACCTCTAAAATAGGATTGCTACGCATGGAAATCAAACTTGTAAGAAATCCTCTACTTACCAACTCTTCCAAAAATGGGAAATTTAGGAAATATTTCTTGCTTAGGGCATCAACTACCACATTAGTCTTTGAGGACTTCAATTCACTTGAGACTTTTGTGGTTTTTCATCATAAGAGTGAATCTTCTTCCAAGCAAGTAGTGACGCCATAATTTCAGGGTGTGAATGACTACTAAAAGCACAATGTTACGCATAGCATAATTCTTCTCATAGGGTTTAAGATTGCAAGAAGAATATACCACTAGATGCACCTCTTGAGTAAGAACACATATAAGAGTCATGATGCCAGCATTTGTAATGACCTCAAATTCCCTCGAAAAATCTAGCAACTTTAGGATGGGAGCAATAGTGAGACATTGGTTCAGCTTGTCAAAGCTCTTCTACTCTCAAGAATCCCATGTGATTTTTTCTTGATTTTTGAGTAATTTGGTGAGGGATATTGTTATCAACGAGTACTCTTTAATAAAAATCCTATATCACCATGTGAGACCCAAAATCCTTATATTTCTTTGACACTCTAGGCTAGCTACTAGTCACGACCATCCTTGACCTTAGCAGGGTCCATTGATGTGCCTTCTTTCGAGATGATGAATCCAAGATATTCAATTGTATTCTTGAAGAATTCACACTTCGTCTTTTTGGCAAAAAACTTGTTTTCACAAAGAACTTTTAGGACAATTTGCAAATGGCATGGGTAATCTTCCTCTTCCTTGGGATAAGTGAGAATGCCATCAAAACAATGTGAGGATAAATTCATCTAGATATAGCTGGAAAATATCTTGGATTAGCATGTTAAAAGTAATAGGAGCATTGATCAACCCAAAAGACATTACCATGAATTCGTAATGGCCATACCTAGTGTTGAAGGTCATCTTTGGTATGTCTTCATCCTTTATTTGGATTTGATAATATCCAAACCTTAGATTGATCTTAGAAAAGATTAGTGCCCCTTGCAATCAATCTAGCTTCTCATTGATCTGGAGAATGGGATACTTATTCTTGATGGTGACTTGATTTAATCCCCTATAATTGATACATAATATGAGGGTCTCGTCCTTCTTATTTTGAAATAGAACAAGAGCACCCCAAGGAGAGTTATAGAAACAAATAAAACCTTGGTATAATAGTTTCTTTAACTACTCCTTCAATTCTATTGCCTCAGGGACACGCATTTTGTAGGGTCTTCTTGCAAGCTGGTTCAGCTCTAGGGACCAACTTGATCTCATGATCCACATCCCTTCCACGATGTAATTTTGTTAACTCCTTGGGAAAGACATAAGTATACTCACTTAACCATTAAGGTTGGTCCATAGCCTCAGTATCCTCAACATTGTTGAGTCCTTTTCTTAAGCCTTTAAGGATTCAACTAGCTTTGGCTAACTAAATCTTAGGTTTTCCTGCTTTGCCATGTGATTGTACCATTTGGCAAATAGATTCTAGAATGTGACCTAACCTTTTCCATTAGTGCTAACATTGTTTCCTTCCCATTTGCTAGTTCTACAATGTGTTTCCTAGAGGGTATGGGATTTAACTTCAACCTTTTTCCACACTTAGGGGATGAGTAGATCCACAATCCTTCGGGATAAAGAAATAAATACCTTGATGCTCTATTGGAATTTGGATGACAGAAAACTATCACCCAACACCCTAGTTGTTGATTAATGCATGGATAAATCCTCTTTTGACTTCTTCAAGAGATATGGACCTAATTCATCAATTTCAACAACAAAAACAAAGGCTCCAAATCCATGTCCTCTTCTTGCCTTGGCCCTTGATCTTGGCTCCACACCTTGCAAGTGTCCACATCCTCAATTATTGGAGTTTTTGTCCCTTGGAGGATTATGAGGAGCGTTAACATATGCATTCATTCCCCTATTGGGGCATTATGCATGTAAGTAGCCTAGTTGGTTGCACTTGAAGCAACATGGCTCATTATTTAAATCCTTGTTATTATTGTTATTGTTATCATAGTTCTAGGGAGTATTGACAAGATTTGCATGGCCGTGATTATAGTTTTCTTGTTGCTAATTTACTCAAGCTCTTTTGGCATAAGGAAACTTGTTGAACCTATTATATTGCCTAGGAAGAGTGGCCACCAATGCTTATGCCCTCATCAAGGCATCTTCTAGGTGAGTGGGTCTCATTGCTTCCAGTCAACCATTGAGCGGTGGATTCAAGCCTTGGCAAAAATTCTCCCTATTGACTCATGGACATATGGGGTGAGTACTTCTACAACATAACAAAGTGGGAATAATATCATTCTAGTTGCCAATATAAAAAACTTATTTATTTTTAGAGTTTGATAGCTAGGAGATAAGTATTGACTTTGGACTACCACCTTAATTTGGCTCCACATTATAGTAGACTCAAGGACAACCTTGTTAGGGCACCATTATTTCCAACAAACCTGTACTTCTCTTATAAGCCTCAAACATGCGATCATTACTTTGTTTGCCACATTGGTTCTAGTAGGTAGAGAAGTAATCTTCCATTTGCTCAATCTAGGTTTTGGCACTTATCTCAACTTTTGTTTCTTCACCATTAAACTTAGGCAGCCTGACCTATTTGAGTATGAACTTTCTCCCTTTCTCATCCAATAGGTCAATGAGAGTTGGAGTAGTCATTGAGGATATACTAATTGAAGGAATCTGAAAGAATTTTGATACATTTTTATTACCCCAATACCATTTGCAATTCCATCCATCATTACCAATGCATTTGAAAAGAACTTAATTAAAAGCAAGATTGTAACGTCAAAAATGAGATCCATAATCAAAGATGTTCCCTTTTATTTATAGAGTTTCATTATAAATGTCAAATCTTTTATTTATTTTAGCATAAACCCATGTTCCAACCTTGGTAGAAATTTTGCTAAAAAACAGAGGTATATATTCATGTTATTCTTGCACCATAGGCTATACATATTTTATAAAAGGTGTTTGATACAAGGCAAAAAAGAAGTTGTACAAGATTTCAGCTTTCTCTACAATGGATTTTTCTTGGACAACTTATATATCCTTAGTCATGGATTTGGGATAATGTTCAGATAGGGTAAACAAGAGGTTCTTTGTACTTGTCTTGGGCTAGATAACTATCAAGAAGGTTGGGGAGTTCATCAATCTTGTAACTATTTATGTGAGACTAGCGAGCCATAATGACATGATTTGGTTGAAGAATCTTGGTGATACAATGATAAACCCATTGATTTAGGTACACTATTTCACCTTCGACGTGAACCAAAGGGTTTGGGTGCTTCTATGAAACATGTAAAGTTTGACTAAATTAAGCATCTTAAATACTTAATAGTTTCTAACAGCATTTTAGCATTTAGTTAAGATGATCCATCAGTAATCCATCATGATCAAGAACATATCAATCGCCATACTTAGTTCATAGTGAGAGAGAAACAAGGGGGAGTTGAACTCTACGCCTCTACCTGTAAGGAAAAATCTTCTCTCTTTCCCTAAAATGGCATGTGATTAGGTTCTAAGGCCGGAAGCCATTCAAGTACCATAAGTCAACTATGGTTAGGTGTAACAACCTTGACCTTAGACCTCTAGGCTCCATCTCACCATATGTCTAAGAATTCTTGGTATTTTTGAAGCATCTACCCTAGAGGCACTTGCAAAGTTTAGGGAGGTGCAACACTTACCCCCACCATAACCCACCTTAGTGCAACCCAATCAAGTCAACTTGAGTCTAGGATGACATCATTGGGGTATGAAATCCCTAGGGTTTAGTGGAACTGTCTCAAGCATGATATAAGGGAAGGACCAAAAGATTACCTATAAAGCCAAAGCCTCACAAGTAGAAACCAAGGCACTCTTGACTAGCCTATCAGAGCACTACTTGATCTCTCGAGACTTGAGAGAGTTAGGATAGACAAAGTGCAAAACTTTAACATGTGAAACTAACAACTTGAGCAAGGAGGGTTAAATTTTCAAAACAAGAAATCGAACATGAAGTTCTTGAAGTGTTGCAATAATGTTTTTGAGCCTTGAGTTTTTGTTGAGCTTTAACATTGCATGTGATCAGTATATAGAATTAATCAAAAGTTGGTTATGCACTCATGTTCCAAAAAGCTTATTTGTATTTGATCACATTGGTTGGGAAAGAATTAAAAGCTTGTTTGTGCACCATTCACTGTTAATTACATTTGGGAAAATAGGGATTGTCTGTTGTTGAAAGAAGTGAGTGTTCATGTCAAGTCATTCAAAAAAGGGGAAAAAGGGAATAAACTTATCACAAGAAACCAAATGAGAAAATGGAACTTAGAAACCACATAAAATTGAACCACAACAATATTGATACAAAGGGGAAAAGCTACAAAAAAAATTGCGGATTACATAAGTCAAGGGAACCCTACTGGGACAAGTGTCTAGCCAAAGTGTCTTTCATAGGGGAGTCGACTACTTTATCGGACATTAGCATCATCGAAACTTTAGTCGCACAAGAACAAAAAGAGAGAGAGAGAGAGAGAGAATATGTGAAAAACTCCAATAGTCACAATGTGTGACCAGCCTTCCCTTTATTCAAATGTCACTGAAAGAATAAAGAATGAAGTGACAGTGATGGGCACTCACCATCTCTAGTGTATAGGTATTGTCAGTGTAGTAATATATGGATGGCTAGGCACATGCGCCTTTACCCCCAATGACCACCCATTTAAAGGCGAATGTGTCCCTAGTAAGAAGAGAATAAGAAAAAAACAACAAAGTACAAATTTGCATAAGTACAATAGGATGAGGAAAGACGCCATCTCATCCAATGCCAATCAACTTTCCAAGGAAGGCAAAATGCTTCACTAAGAGACTTTTTGTGAGTAGATCTATAGGATTTTGATCAATTGAGAAATTGACAAGGTCAATGAACTTGTCCTCAACAACATCTCTAATGAAGTGATAATGCACCTCAATGTGTTTTTGTCTTCGCATGGAAGACCAGATTCTTGGCTAATTGGATAGCACTTATAGAATTAGATATAGTGTAGGGACCACATTAACACTACCAAGGTTTACCAGTAGATGACCTAGCTAGAGAGCCTCCTTGCAAGCATTAGTGGTGGCTACAATATATTGAGCCTCGGTAGTAGAGAGGACCGTGTATTTTGGCACCTAGGACATCTAAGAAACAACACCTCTAGCAAAGGTGAAGACATAGTCAGAGATGGACTTCCTACTGTCTGCATGTCTTGCTTTGCATAATCAGAGTCAGTATACCCCATGACTCCTGTATCTTGGCCACCATAATATATGCACATAGTTGTTGTACCCTTCAGGTACCTCATGATACTCTTGATGGAATCCTAATGCCATTTACTAGGTGTAGCCATGTAGCATGCCACAATTCCCACTGCAAATGCCATGTCACGAGGAGTGGCTATCATGGCATACATAAAATTACCCATGGCAGATGCATTAGGGATCTTGGCCATCTTAGCCTTCTGCTCATCAGACTGTTGATAATCAACTTGACTAACCTTCACATGAGAAGGTAGATGACAACCAGTAGGCTTATCATATTGCATATGAAACCACTAAAGGACTTTCTGGATATACTCCTGTGGTGAAAAATAAAGGAGCCCCTTAGAGCAATTGCGTGTGATGTGTATCCTAATAATATGCAATGCTTGTCCTATGTTTTTCATCTCAAAGATCTTCTTGAGCTGAGTTTTCAAGGCATTCAGCTCATCACGAGCTCTACTAGCAATAAGTAAATCGTCCACATAGAGTACCAAAATCACAAGGCTACCATCATGAGCCTTCTTCATGTATATAAACACAAACACATAGCACTAGGACTATATCATTGTGAATGCATAAAACCATCAAACTCGTGGTACCATTCCGTAGGTGCCTAATTAAGGCCATAAAAGCTCTTTCTCAACTTGCACGCTTAGTGTTCCTTGCCTTTTTCTTCAAAGCCCTAAGGCTGTTGCACATAGATCTCATCATGCAAGTCCCCATGTAGAAAAGCCATATTTACATCCATATGATAAATGTCTAGGAACAACCAATGCTAGTACCAAGCATAGGGTTGTCATTTTGACTACTGGAGAAAAGACTTCATCGAAGTCAACACAATATTCCTGCTTGAAACCCTTAGCTACCAATCTAGCCTTATAAGAAGGCTTGGGATGTCCATGGATACTTTTCAACTTGTATACCCACTTGTATAGCAATGCCTTCTTGCCACTAGGCAAAGGAATTCAATCCCATGTATGGTTAGTCTATAAGGAGTTAAACTCCAACTACATAGCCTTGTCCCATGAGTGACTATCATCTCTATGCATGGCCTCATCATAAGAGAGAGACTCACCTATATCTCTCACCATAATATAATCCATGGAGGGCATAAAGTGCCTAGGTTGACACATAGTTCTAGTAGAGCATCTCAAAACACGCCGATCTTGCATAATAGGTAGGGCTTAAGTTATTGGATAATCAGCTGCTTCAAGTTGTCTAACTGGGTATACGAGAGTAGAAGGCTCCTCTTAAAAGATCACCTTGCGTACCTCAACCAATTGCTTAGGTTATGTATTTTTTCCTAATGGAAAATGACATCATGGTGGCTATGGAAAACCTTTTGAGCTTGCGGATCCCATAGGTGATAGCCCATCTCACCTATACCCACATAACCAAGAAAGATGCATTTCATGGACTTAGGATCTAGCTTATTACACTTGTCTTTGGGAACATGGCATAATTCCTCACAACCAAATACACGCAAATGAGCATATGATGGAGGTTTCCCAGTCTAGACCTCCTTTGCAACCTCATAATCAATAATACTGCAAGGGGACTAGTTAGTCAAGTATACATCAATAGTGACTGCCTCAGTCCAAAAGTGTTGTGGTAAGTTTGCCTAGCTAAGCATATTGCAAACTCTCTCTAGAATCATCTTGTTCATATGTTTGGCAATACCATTCTAGGAAAGGGGTGTAGGGGGAATTCAACTAAAACTTAATACCTCACTCATCACAAAACTACTCAAAAGATTTTGAGACATACTCACCCCCATTATCTGACCTTATGCATTTCAGCCTATATCTAGATTGGTTTTCCAACAAGAGCAAGCCAATGCTAAAAGGTAGACAAGATATCTAATCTTTGCTTAATAGGGTAAACATAGACCTTATGTGAGTGATCATCATCAATGAACGTGACAAAGTACTTTGCACCACCTGCGACTGACAAGGCATGGGACCACATACATCTAAACGAACAAGAGCTAAAGGCTCACCCATATGCTTCATGCTAGACTTCTTATGCATACTACATGTTTGCCTACCATATAAACAATGATCACAAGACTCAAAAAGCTTATAGTTTAGGGGTATCTATTAGCTCATTGTTTGCTCTCTTTTTATCATTGCTGTGATTTATTATAACAAGTTGTTTTATGCGGACTATGATGTATTTACTGAGCTTAACCATGTCATTTTGATGTACTTTTCATCCTATTTGGTGGACAACTGGTCATTTGAGTAGTTTCTTTTAATTTTTAGCTTGTTTTCGTAGTGGTTTTGGCCTATTTATTGCTAATTATAGTAAGATATTTTTTGCATAGTCTATCTCTATTTGACTCATTATGGATGGTCATCTCAAAGATACGGCATCGTTTAGCATTGCCAAGTTGGATGGCACCAACTATGGCTATTGGAAGTCTCAAATATGGTAGGTTTTGGGGCAGAAATTGCAGATTAAGGCATTAAGAAACAAAGATACTAAACCCGAGAATATGGATGATGATGAGTGGGCTGATTTAGATGCACTATGCAAGTCCACTATCACTTTATCACTCTCTGAGAGGTCCACAATAATGTTGTTGAATATGAAGATTAGAGCATATGGAATCTATGGGAAAAGATTCATGAACTTTATGCAAACTAGAGCCCTGCTTCATAGATGTATTAGCTTAAACATTTGATGGATCTCCGCATGAAGGAGGGGACCCCATTGTCTACTCACTTTAGCCAGTTTCATTCTATCAATAGGGTATTGAGTTTCAGGATAATCTACATCCTTTGTTTCTGCTTGGCACTTTACATGAGTCTTGGGATGCATTTTGCACTGTGATCTATACCAACAAACTTGATGGGCTGAAATTGAAAGATGTAAGGAGTGCTCTTTTGATTGAAGAAGTTAACAGGAAAAAGAATGATGCTTCTCACAGTTCACATGCTGTATCCATTAGAGGTGGCAGAAGTGGTAAGAAAGATAATGATCATCAGAGGAATGACTCTCAAAAGTCCCGATCTAAGTCACATGGACGCAGCAAGTCCCCTGGATGTAAGTCTGATCTTACATACCATTATTATGGGAAAGCAGGACACATACGGCTGCAATGCCATAAGATGTGTGATGATAAGTGCAAAGAAAAGGGAAAAGAAAAAGTGTAGGAGAAATTCAATGATTACAACATTATACCTACAAAGTCCAACGTAAATATTGAGGAGATAAATGTCATGCATCTTGAGGAGTCTGATGGTCACTACATCTTAGCAGCCTCTTCATGTGATGCCTCTCGCTGTGACCGAGGCTTAGTCTATGCATGCACAATGTTGGCTCTTGGATTCGGGTGCGTCTTTTCATGCAACCCCCTATCCTGAGTATTTTCATACCTATCGCAGTGTATCTAGTACTGTGCACTTAGGCGATGATCGGTCTCTTGCTATTGTTGGCATTGGTGATGTCACTCTACAATTTCCCTCTAGTAGCACTTTTGTTCTTCATAATGTACATCATGTACCTGCACTGACTAAAAGCCTTATGTCTACTAGGTAGCTTGATTATGCAAGCTATCATATATGCTTTGGTGATTCTGCATGGAAGATGACTCGTGGTAGGCTTGGTCTTGCAAGAGGTGCCAAGTTTGGCAATCTCTACCCCTTGGTTGTATCCAGTACTATTGACCATGTTTTGTTAGTGGGCTACATGTATCCCTCTAGTATGCTCATCTTGGGCACATGTCAGTTTAGGGAATGAAAATTCTTAGTGCTTTGCAGTATCTTCTACCTTTTGACTACTCGCATTTTGAGCTGTGTAATCATTGTTTATATGGCAGGTAAACTAGGAATTCACATAAAAAGTCTGGTATTCCACGCATGGGTGAGCCTTTGGCTTTTGTGCATTCACATGCATGTGGACCCATGCCCTGTTAGTCATTAGGGGGTGCGAAGTACTTTGTCACATTTATTGTTGATTATTCACGTAAGGTTTGGGCTCATCTCATAAAGCAGAAATCTGATGACTCCTTTGTTGACAAGACTTCTCAGTTTTATCAAGCTTCCTTCCATCTTTCATGCGATTCAGGTTATGCCTATCATTTTCATCCTGCAATTCAGATAACCAACCTAAAATTCCTGCAATTCAAGTAACAGACTTGCAGATTCCTGCAATTCAGGTAACAGCCTAAAACTTCCTGCACTTCAGGGAATTGCCTGAAAATTCCTGCACTTCAGGAAACTGCCTGAAATTCCCACTTCAGGTCAATCCTTCAAGCTACTCATGAAAATTCCTTTCTTTTGGCATCTTGCCTTTCTTCCTTATCCAAGTCAACATAAATCCTATCCTTCTTAATCATCTCCATTCTTGCACCAACAAATCTGAGTTTGAGGACCACTTGAAACATCCATAAATAGCACATTGGTTCCAGAATTCAAGAACAACCATGGGCAACATATAATCTTCAAGAATGCCATATAGACTTGTTGTAGACATCATAATTGATTGCATAAACACACTGCCCTGAATATTACAGCCCCTTTATTGCCTGAATTGATATCGGTCACAAATAGCACTTGATTTTCAAGAATGACATACAAACATATAGCACACAGCATGATTGTTCACAGCAATATGCTATCCAGAAAATTGCAGATCTGATATTTCCTGTCTTTGAACTTCATGACCGCCTTTCTTTATGAACATGCCATCCTGAATAATCTGCCTTGAATCCACAACATGAGAACTTTTGAAGTGATTGAATTCTTAAGAAATAAGAACTTCAAGATGTCGTGCTTCAAATAACTTGACTGCAAGGTTTTTCTTATGCAGAGATGACCTGACACCTGCAACTTGTAAAAGTGCAAAAAAATGCCTGAAAATACAAAAACGCCTTGAATTTGTGAAAGATCTTGAAGCATTTTTCCTCAAAAACGAAACCATATCTCCTGCGTCTTTCTGGAAAAGATCGTCTTTCTCTTATCGGTCATTACATAACTGCCATCACTGTCTTCATTCACAGACTGATCCTAACAAATTCTTGCTTCAGCATTCCTGTCGCATGAATCTCTTAGGACCTGATTCCATATCTGCACCTAAATCAAGAAATCATTTTCCTGAACGTGGCAAGGATTGCCAAAGTGTTTTGTCCTATCAAGACCATAACAGAAAATGGAGGAAACTTCCTGACATGATTTACAGCCATTTCGTACATTTAATCTTCAGGAACAATATGCAAACACGAACTACATATTATATTCACCAATGCAGAACCATTGTCCTGAAAATTATCACACAATTTTTTGTCATCAGTCATTTCTGAGCGCTGCACACAATCATATCCATTCACAATCAAGAACCCACTGCTCGAATACAACTGCTTAATGTTTTTGACCTGCGCCCTGACTTTCAGGCGACACATCATATGAAGTATAAAGACTGCTTTACGCATGCTGATCTAAAAGACTACATGCATACAAGTACTAAGGTATGAAATAGTACTAAGTAGATGATGGAATTCAAGCCCTAACAAATCTTCTGTGGGATTTCGTTTCCTTGCTAGTGGCAAGCGAGCTTTGCCTTACAAGTGGGTGTACAAGTTGAAAATTACCCTTGGACACCCTAGGCCTGACATACAAGGCTAGTTTGGTAGCAAAGGATTTTAAGCAGGAGTGTGGTGTTGACTTTGACAATGTCTTTTCTCCTGTGGTTAAGATCAACACCCTACACTTAGTCTTGGCTTTGGCTGCACAATTTGACTTGGACTTGTATCACAGGCTTTGCAAAGCATGACAAGGAACACCTAGTGTGCAAATTGAGGAAGAGTCTTTATGGTTTAAAGCAAGCACCTAGGGAATGGTACCACAAATTTGATGCATTCATGTAGTCACAAGGCTACAGTCGTAGTGCTATGGATCCATGCTTGTATAGAAATAAGCATGTGATGGTTCATTACTGATTTTGGTACTCTATGTGGATGATATGCTTTTAGTAGGGAAAGCTCATGATGAGCTAGATACTCTTAAGGCTCAACTCAAGAAGAGCTTTGAGATGAAAGATCTAGGACAAGCCTCTCATATACTTGGTATGTGCATTACGCGTGACAAGTCTCAGGGACTACTCTATCTGACAGAAGGAGTATATCCATAAAGTCCTTGAGCACTTCTGCATGTAGGATATGAAGCCTATTGGTTGTCCATTGCTTTCTCAATGTGAAGGTATCATAGGCCAATTTTCCAAAGATAAATGAGAAGAGAGCTGAGATGGCCAAGATTCCCTATGCATCTGCAGTGGGTAATCTTATGTATGCCATGATAGCCACTCGTCCAGATATTGCATTTTCAATTGGTGTTGTGGCACGCTATATGGATACACCTGGCAAGAGGCATTGGGATGTTGTGAAGGGTATCATGAGGTACTTGAAGGGCACTGCTGTTATGTGCACATGCTATGGTAGCCAGGATGATACAGGAGTCGTGGGATACACTGACTCTGGCTATGCATGGCATGCAGATAGTAGGAAGTCCACTTCTGGCTATGTGTTCACTTTTGCTAGAGGTGCTATTTCATGGATGTCCAGGGTACAGAAATGCACATCCCTTTCTACTACAGAGCTTGAGTGTGTTGCAACCACTGAGGCTTGCAAGGAGGCCATTTGGTTGGGTCGTTTGGTTACCGACCTTGATATTGTAGATGCTACCCCTACACTGCATTCAATTTCTATGAGTGCTATCCAGTTAGCTAAGAATCCGGTCTTCCATGTAAAGACGAAACACATTGAGGTGAGGTATCACTTCATTCGTGAGGTCATTGAGGACATGTCTATTGACCTTGTCAAGATCTCAACTGACCAAAATCCTGCAGACTTGCTTACGAAAAGCCTCTCTATAGAGCACTTTGCCTTCCTTAGGAGTTGATGGTCATTGGATGGGATGATATCTTTTCTCATCCTGTTGTATCTATGTATATGTTGTACTATCTTTTATTTTTTCTTTTTACTCCTCACTGAGGCATATTCGCCTTTAAGTGGGAGGTTGTTGGGGGTAAAGGCGCCTCTCTGCCTAGCTACTCGTGTATTACTACAATGATAGTGCTTGCACTCACACACTGCAAACGACGGGTGCCCATCACTGTCACTTCATTCTTTATTCTTTTAGTGACATTTGAATAAAGGGAAGGCCATCACACATTGTGATTGTTGGAGTTCGCACATTGTGTATGTGTCTCTCTCTTGCTCTTGCTCCTTCCACCATAGCTCTTGCTCCTGCTCGTGCTTCCACTTCAAAGCTCACCTCCCTTTGGTCTAACTTACAATGTTTGCATTAAAACCTACCATATCTGGGTCTTCTAATAGTTGCAATTGGTCCCATCCAATTTCTCAATTTTGAAGATAGCATTGTCGCGAGAACTACTAGCCATAATGAAACTAAGTAAGTACACATAAGGGTAAGATAGGCTGCTAGCCCCAAAAACACTGTTAAATCAAGTGGGATATAGGAGATACTGCCAAAGTAATAAGTTGTCCACAAACTATAAGCAAAAGACTATTAAGTCTAGGTGACTGCCCTCAAATAGAATGCATAAAACTGAAATGATAGGATTTTTTTGGATAAACTACAGTAATATGCCAACAACCAATTTTGAGAAACCAAGAAGGAAGAAGCTAGGAGCAACTAGCACTGAAGATTATCACAACTGCAATGTGTTAGAAACTATACATACAATAAGCATAGATGTCATGCACAAGATAGGTCTTAAGGGAAAATAGAACTACCAAATGCATAACCCATTGAGTAAAAGCTCAATACGTAACCTGTAAGCATATAAGTACCACTGATATTACGTTGATAGACATAAGTACTAGATCCAAGCCAAGAGATCAAATCAATCCACAATGGGGTAATTGCATCCAAGAAATATCAAGAGAGCATGTACATGTCACAATGAGTCCCACTATCTCATTGTAATAAGCTCAAGCTCAATTGCATAAACCAAATTCTCTGTAGTAGTACATCCAAGGGCCAATGTGGCTCAGTACATAAAGCCAAGTTGCTCCCATGTTGAATCAAAAATTGAATGTCAAATGAGCAAGCAAAGCTCTAAAACATCATGTGAATGACATTCGAATATCCAAGATACATGAAGCATAAGCCGGGAGCATAAAACTTAATAGATTCTTCAAGCTCGTAACTGCATAAGCCATTGAAGAAAGCAAGGCATGTAACCACACCCAATATCAATGTAATGAAGCTCAAATCTCAGCTCAAAAGCATGCCACAACATATTGGGAAGTATACATAACAATAGAAGTAATGGTACATCCATTGAGTATCCTGTAAACGATCAATGAGCATTAGGCATAAGATTTTCACTAATAAATACTTGTCACCATATTATTATAGCATTGAAATGATAGTGAAATCTGAGCTATTTCAAGCTCAAATCAATTCCAAAAGCATAACCATACCATCCAAGCACCAAAATAGCATCCTCGAAGCATCAAACATGCATTATGGAATTTACTGTTTATTGTCCAAACCAAAACAATTCTATTCTATGTGAAATAAAGAATAGAAAACAACATAGAATCAACTTTTTGAGTTCCCAAATTGCACTTTGTTTCTAACTATAGAATGCCTAAATTTAATATTGTATGCAAAAGCTATAATCAAAATACGATAGTGTTGTTAAGACTTCTACAACATGCTCTGTATCCACTCAAAACTGATAAAATGGTTTCTTCTTTGCTCAATAAACACTCAACAAGGCTTATCTAAGCCTTGGAAATCTCATCAACAAGCGTGAAGCAAGTTGGAACAAGTTAAAAGAAGGAAAGACTCAATGCATATCTTGAGAGAAAGAAACAATGGTTGCCATGAGACTTTGAGTTGAAGCTTTGAATCTAGGTTGAGGTAAAGGATGAAGAAGCTCCTCGAATGGTTGGCTCTGATACCAGTTAAAGGGAGTGAGCTTGGAGTGGAAGCACACAAGCAAAAGCAAGAGCTATGGTGGAAGAGGAGAGAGAGAGAGAGAGAGAGAGAGAGAGAGAGAGAGAGAGAAGATGTGGGAACTCTAACAATCACAATGTGTGAATGGCCTTTCCTTTATTCAAATGTCATTGAAAGAATAAATAATAAAGTGACAGTGATGTGCGCCTATCACTTGTAGTATATAGGTGTACAAGTATTGTCAATGTAGTAATACACGAGCGGCTAGAAACATGCTCCTTACCCCTACAAAATCTTGATAGTTACAAAACAAATTGAGAAATACAACTTCTTCTTGTTCCTTTGCTCCATTTTCTTCTTCTTTGACTGCAACTAGATAGGCCTTTTGGGACCTCTTTCTGGCGTGGCAGAACTTCTCGGTGTGTATGGTCCTTTTGCAGAAGTCACAGAAGAGCTGATCCTTCTTGCCTTTGTACCTATTGCCAACATATAATGCATGCTCATCTCTAGAGGTACTTGGTTCTTCCTTAGTTTTTAGCTTCTTTTCCTCCTCTAACAGTGATGCCTGGATATCAACAAGTTCAGGATTTGGCATGTTGATTAAAGTTGTTGATACATAATTATATTCATGAGGCAAACTCTTAAGTAGAACACCGATGCAAATATCTTCTTCCATTTTAATGTTGATTCCTGCAAGTTGGGTTAGAAGTCCTTCCATGTAATTTAGATTTGTGGCAAGTGATATGCGGGACTCCATCTCAAGCCTGAAAAACCCAATTAGGAGACCATACTTTGATGATTTAGACTGTGCACCGAGCAAGGTGTCAAGTCTCTTCCATGTATCCTGTGAGGTCTCACAGTTATCCACATGGTGGATATAGCTGTCGTCTAGCTCCAGTTTGATAATGTCCTGAGCCTTATTATTATTCTTTTGCCAAGTGACAGCAAGATCTGCATCACGATGCTTCTTTTCTTTTCCAGTGGTAATGGCCCAGAGGTCCTTCTTCATCAGGATCAATTTGATGCGGGTCTGCCATGTATGAAACCCGACTCCTTTGAAACGGGTAGTTGGAGAATCTTTGCCCATGTTTGACTTGAGAGACTAGCAGAAAATTAGCTTCAAATGACTAAGAATAACCAGGAATGAGTTGATCTTTGTATGTGTCAAAAGACACAAGCAATGGTAGTGAAGTATCAAAAGATACTAGTTTGAAATTTGGTGTTTGTTGCTTGAGTTTGACTTGATGATCTTCAAAAACTCTTCATAGATTTTCCTCCTTGCTGATTTGATGGTTGAATAATTGCTGAAAAATTCAAATTAGAGTGGCCTTGGCTTGGTTTAAGTGGCAGGAGAGAGAAAATGAAGGAAAAATGAGCTTAAAGGTAAGTGGCTATGGTTGTCATGTCAAAACAGGGATCAACAACTGGTAAATGAGCTCCCACGTACTCCACAGGTTGAATCTTCTCAAACCCTTTGAGATGGAGGACCCTCACTAATGGTTCTAACTCCCCCTAAGAGGGTTTGTACTCATTATGCTCCAGTTGAGAGATCTAAGCCTTCAAAGTGGTCACTATCAAAACTGCACCCAGATTTGGGAAAATGCAAATGCCAGGTATGGCATGCATCAATCTCCTTGATTTTTATTCCAAAAAGTTGTGCCTTGACCTGAAGAACAACTCTTGAGAAGAAAGCTCGAAGAGATATGGCTTGGTTGATGAGATATGGCTGCTCCAACAGAGGTAGGTAGGTGCTGTCCACAGACACAGTTATGGCAGCAACTCTGAAAAGAGGCAATGCTGAAGCTATAGTTGCCCAATCTCAATGATTGAGGTGCCAATAAGGAGCTTTGAAAGTAGAGAAACACTTCTCCAGAAAAATTTTAGAGAGATTTGGCCTGTGGAGAGAGATATGAAAGCTTCAAACTGACAAGGTGCTGCTGTCTCTGGCTGCCATGGAAGCTTCATTGAAGGTAGGAATGCAAATGAAGTTGGAGATAGGGTCCAGTACTCAAACTGAGCTGAGAAGAGATGGAAAGGAGCTGAGAGGAGTGAAAGGAGAGTTGGGCCATGCTCAACTGAGCTCTGATACCATGTGAAATACGTGGGATCTAGAGCATGGCAAATGCAGAAGCTATGGAGATTGAAAGAGGAAAAAGACATGAAGACATTGACCCTGACCAGGACAAATTGTTACACAAGTGAATTAGGTTCCAAGATTGAGACTTGCACTCATAAACACAATCTTGTGTATTGACAGTGACATGACACTTTACTGGAAAGAAAAGAGTACTATCATTGCATTAGAAAAAGAGTGCAAGTACAATGCTTTATAGGAATTGAGTGGTGGTACTTTCTCCTACTGTGCATATGGGATTCTGGTCCTGAGCCCTCACTGCTTCTCACAAAGGGCCTAAAGTAGGTGTGATTGCAAATATCTCAACAAACACTAGTGTCCTTGCCATTAGGGTTGTTTATTGACATAAAACCCTTCACTTTGGGTAGACATAGGAGCAAAGATTACTATCCCTAGTCATGCAGTATTGCAAGCTTGGGGCAACCCACTAATGAAAACTACACGATTTAATGTCAAATTGGCCAATGGAACAAAGGTCATCAGACCATTTGGTGTGTAGGACTAGCCTATCAAAATTGTACATGTTAGAATTTCAATGAACTTTATTGTCTTGAAGGGAGGACTATTTTATTGTCATGAAGGGAGCTGACTACAATATCTTGCTTGGTTGATCTTGGATGAGAAGCGCATGAGCAATTAAGGATTGGGGTAACAGCTTGATGTTTTTCAAGAATCACACAAAGTTGTTAGGATTGAGATGGACACTTGGAAGACCTCTCCCACCATCGACCTACATACCATCTTTGCCTTGTTGAAGAGTAACACCAAATCCACACTAGACTATGGTCATCTCATGAATACATCCCTTGTCATGATGGTGAGCGAGATTGGATACATATCCTTGCAACCATTGACTTGCCTTTCTCAAATGACATGGTTGATTATAAGTGAGCAACCATTACAATGAAGAAGCAAGGAAAAACAACAAAAGACATAAACCAAGACATACCATTAGTCTCGATATGCATGATGGCAAGGTGCCAAAATAGCTCTATGCATGACTTACTAGCAAGTACATGCAAACAAGCTAGAGTTGATTAAAATCCTAGACTTTTTGAAAAACCAACTATGCAAAAATCCTATTGCTAACCTAAGAACACTCAAAGAGCTTTTAGATACTCAACAATGGAAGTGGACCAAGGTGCATGATCTAAACCTCCTCTAAAATCGGGCTCTTCTCAGGGAGAATGCCAAATTGGTAAAAGAGGCAAGGACAGATGATGAGTTTTCTAACAAAGAATATATGAAAAGTACCTATACAGAATGTGGATCAGGGGACCAAGCCTCAACCATGGGACTTGACATGTTCAACTATGACACTAACAGTCATGCAATCGAACAAATCCTTTTCAACTCAAAACCTAAAGAAACATATATGCTACTTGTTGACAAAGTAGTCAAAATGGATTGTGATAGAACTTGGCTAGAGTACTTGGAAGTGCTAAATTATCAGTAAGCATGATTCAATCATGCAAATCCAATGACCGTATATAAAATTGGGACTGTTTCTAAGCTATGACCACTAGGTTAAACACCCTCATCCAGTGAAGATTATGACTTTAACTCTAGGTTGAAAGTCCTCTCAAACTGTGACCTAAAATCCCTTCACTATTGAAGAACTAAGGTAGTAAGGGGGATTTATCAATCCACTTGTGATGCAAAAGGTTGAAGGAGGAATGGAGAGAGAATGCAAAAAGTACTGACACTTAGAAATGTAAGATATCTCAAGATCTCCCAAAACGCTTTACCAAATTTAAAAAAGACTATCAAAATAGTAGTGCTGCTTGGGGCTAAATGAGAGGGACAAACCAATGAGCCTATTGAGGGTCCACAACCAAAGTCAAAGAAATCAACTTAGCTACTAAGGGTGATTGTCTTCATTGCCAATGACCTTACTAAGGATGAGGAGACTACTCTTGTGCATCTCTTGCAAGAGTTTAAGGATGTGTTTGCTTGGTCACTTAAGGAATTTAAGGGGATAGACCCCAACATTGTAACCCATAATATTTCCATAGTGCCTAATGCAATGCCAGTTAAGCAACATTGTTATGCAATGAATCCAAAACAATCCAACACAATTAAGGAGGAAATGGACAAGCTCCTAAATGTTAGATTTATCTATAAAACCAAGCATACAGATTTAGTTTTTCCCATTGTCATTGCATTGAAGAAAACTGGGAAAATTAGAGCACACATACATTACAAGAAGTCATTTAGCCACAAAAAGAGATAACTATCTATTGCCTTACATCACAAGAAAAATGAAAAAATTAGAGTGCACATACATTGCAAGAAAGTCATGCAACCACAAAAAGAGATAATTGTCTATTTCCTTATATCAAGCACATCTTCGAAAGAGTCACAGAAAAATCAATTGCAGGTTCATTTGAATGACATACACAAAATATCTTTTGCCACTGAATGGGGTGTGCATGCACACCAATTGGGCGAGTAGTCTTTGAATGATGTAGGTAATATGGCCTTTCTTTGAACCCCTTGAAGTGCCAATTCTAGGTGAAACAAGGATGCATTCTAGGGTATGTAGTATCAAAGAATGGCATTACAATAGATTTCTCGAAATTCAGCATCATTATTATCGAAATGGCACCATGATGAATTACAAGGGAGTTCAATGCTTCCTTGGCCACACATGACATTACCAACATTTTGTGCTAAACTACCCATTGATTGTTTGACCTCTAAACAAGTTATTAATTATCTTAGAATGGATTGAAGAATGCCAATGCACCTATGAAACACTAGAAAAGGCTTTAACCATAGTACCAGTTTTACGAGCCCTAGATTGAAACATAACCTTCCATTTGTATATTGATGCGTCGAAGTTTTCTATGGGAGTAGTGTTGTGCCAACTTGGAGAACATAAACTAGACTGCACAATGAGCTTTGCTAATTGCTAGCTCATGGATATTTATATGAACTATTCTACCATTGAAAGAGAAGGGTTGGCAATGGTGTTTGCCGTAAAGAAGTTTTGACATTATTTACTAGTGATGTCGTTCACTTTCTTTGTGGACCACCAAGCTCTATTGCATCTTGTTAATAAGCCATGCGCTACTAGTAACAAGTCTGATGTTTTCCTCCTTCAAACGTAGTTGTGTGCAGACCACACACAATGAACTTGCCAACCTCGATCCTATTGCACATGCTGATTCCTCATTCTTGTAGCATTGGTTTACTTTACAAGCATAATGGGAAATAGCAATGGCAGGCCATCAAGATGTCATAGTATAATCCTACTTATGTTGCCCCCACTTCATTTTGGGTGGCTATTGATACCCTACTGCTCCCTACAAATGTAGGTGATCGAACCATGATGATAAAACATCACCAATGCATGGAAGCTCGCATCTGTATCATAGATCTAAGTGGTGATATTGTAATAATAAAATACTACCAAGGTGTTCAAAAGATCAATAGTACTAACATGAAGTCAATACACATGTATACAAATTTGCATCTATAATTGGGTGAATGAACCTCTCAATGAATAGTAGAATATCTAAATGGTTACTTGGTTGGTTGGTCTTGGTAGCTTGATCTCTTTTGGGAATTCAAATGGTTAGAGATCTTGATTGTTGTCTCGTTGCTATCTTTTGATTGGTGTGTCTCCGTCAGTGTGTTATTTACAAAGGGATGGAGTGTTTACTTCTATACAACAAGAGAAGGGTGTAGAACCTACCAATAATAGTAAGTCTGGGGTTGTACTCTAATTCAATGAGAGCATCCAGATTAGCATGTCAAACATTTTAGCTCACAAAGATGATTTGTGTATGGTAGAGAATAGTGGTCTCTCTTGATTGTAGCATTCAATTTCTTGTAAGATCAGAGTAGTTCCAAGCAAACACATCTTGATATTCCTTTAGCAAATCTACAAGTCATGCTTCATTCTCTTCACTTAGGTCCTCAACAATGTATACATGCTTAGCGGTTCCCCAAGTTCTACAATATTCACCTCTTTGACTTTTGTTGGTTCCTCAATGGGTTCATTGGATATGCCTTCATGCTTCAACCCAAGCACTATGACTTCTCGATTACTCTTCTTGAACATTGTGAATTGGGTAGAAGGTCACTTGGTTACTGCAAGCTCTAGACCCTTCATTGTGGTTAGCATGCTTTCAGTGCTTTCTCCTCATATTGAGATTGGGGGTTTGGTTTTCAATTCTACAAATTGGGTTGGTTGGGGAAACTCTAGGTTAAAGTTGTTGTTTTCTTCTATGTTGAAGTTAGAATTGGTGGTGTTCTCCTAGACTTATCCTTCACCGTCCTTCACCATTAATACTTTAGGGTCTTGACATAGGTCAATGAGCTAATGCCCCATTTGTTTGTGGTCAAGTACCTTGAGATATTCGAGCCATTCTAGTTTCTAATTCAATCGTATAATGCTTGCATCAATGAGTAGACTCACAATTTGAGAGGGATTGGGGTCCATAAGGACTTGCTCAATGGTGTGGTTGTCACTGTCATAGTTCATTGTACCTGAATCAAAAATGTTATCATTTTGAATGGAAAGATTGTCCTTTGAGTCACTCATTTCCTTAGTATGTATGTTTTGTTCTTGTATCAATGAGATGAAGAGGCTATTATGGAAATTGAACAAGACTTAGTGTGAGTTCATCCGTTGCCATGTGGGGTTGTCCTTTAATTCTTTAAAAAAAAGTCAAATTAGTATTTGAATGATTACAGAAGCATGGCCTCAACTAGCTAAGGATTTTATGTAGTGCAAGCATGTTTGTTGGGGTTGGATAGGAAAGTTTTGGTTGCTAAGTCAAGGGTCATCATAATGAGAGGCATGGAGATAGATTCTATGGAGTATTCAATGATAACGGGGCTGAAGTATCTTGTGCCTCCTTTTGACTCGTGCATTCATAGGCAAAGCAATATTTTGCCTCCTCAATGAATGGTTCTGTTAACCCCAGTGCAGGACAAGAAAAAAGAAAAGCAAAAATAAATCTAAGAAAATTTTGAAATGCCTACACAATGAAGTCAATAGGAAGGACAAAAGGAAAAAGGCGCTAAGGCAACCTCAGAAAAATGCAAAAGAAAAAGGCACATTTTTAAATGAAAGACTTCCCTAAAATTTTGTAAAAGAGCGCTAGGCTCCCTCCTATGCAAAATTTAAAATCTAGATGTGCATAGGTGAAGGGATAAGGTAAATATAAGGGAATAGGAAAAGAGGACCTTGGCGGCAAGATGCCGGTCATGTTAAAAAGGGGATGGGTGCCCAAAGGATTTAGGGCTTGTATATAATCTCAAAAAGTGAATGAGAAGCTCATTCTTGGTGTGTAGAAAAAGTAGCTCTCTTCTTCTTTTCTTCTCTTCCTCTTGCATGTACTTGAGAGAGGGAGTATGAGAGTGTGAGGGAGTGAGTGTATGAGGGTGAGGGACCGTGGTGGAGAAGTTGTCCATCTTCTCCTCTCTTCTTTTATTCTCTTCTCTTCTCTTGTCTCGTTTGCGCGACCATGGTGGATGGAACTTGAAGGTAGAGGGTTGAGCTTGCTTGAGCTTGCATCACAAATCGTGGAGCTATCGAAGTGCTTGAGGGAGGAGGCTACTCATTTGGGCATCAAGGTAAGCTCACTACACTCGTAGGATTGGAAGCACGTCGGCTAGGTGAGAGATAGCCATTAGAGCTCACTTAAAATGCTTGAAACAATAAGCGCTCTATGGGTCTTCGAGGTCGAGCTTGAGCACCCACTCCACACCCTTAAGGGAAATAATATATCTAGCCAAGGGTCATGAGGTTGGAGGATCATTAGAGTTCCCTCATAATATTGTGGAGATAAGGTCTAGGCCAATGGACGATGTTTTCCAAGATTTCATCTTGATGCAGATTGCCTCTTGCCTATTTCAAGGAAGACTAATCCATTGGCCTAGTCTTCAATGAGTCATGCATTGGGCATCCATGGTTGACCAAGAAATAGATCAAAATCCACTCCTTTCATTATAGAAAAGTTAACCTTGAATGGTACTCCAACAATCTTAATCAGCCAATCCCATAGTACTCCTACTAATCTAACTTTACATCCATCAACAATGGTTAGATTAAAGTGCATTGGTTCATTGGGAAGACTTCCCTAGGTTTGTATTATACTCTAATTAACTATGTTGACACCAACTCCTATGTCCATGATTCCTCATTGCATAGCGAGGGATTTCACTAGAAGGACAACATATTGCTTGGCTCCTTCCTAGGACATGTTAACCCCTAAGGCACTCAGGATTGGAGATGTATTGAAGTTAGGTTGTGGGATGTATTGGGATTTTGTAGGATTCGTTCATTCTATCCAACATTTAAATTCCTTCCAAATCAATGGACTACCTTTGAGTAGGGTTTTAAGTGGAATTGTTAGCTTTGTTGATGCGTGTTGTAATGAGGGTGGGTTTGATGTTCTCATAGATATCTTGTGAGAAACTTACTTTGAGAACCAAATAAGTTTCATGTTTCATGGGCTATTGGTCAATTAGGGGTTCAATTGTGATCTCATCTACTTAGCATAGTTTTGTATGAAGAGATGTGGGGGATATGTGAGATAAGTTTGAAATGTTGAGGATCTCATCCGCCCACCTTCTCTAGAACTCTCCTTATGACATCTTTACCCAATCTTTGACTTTGTCAATTGTAGTTAGCTACTAAATAGGGTTGGGATATGACTTATCCTTTGCAAGTGTTTCCTTAGTGGTCTGAGGTGCTATTATAGCACTTTCGGCACTAGAAACTTCAAATGTTCATGGTGATGTTGAGAGGCCTTAACTTTGAAGTTTGAGTTCAACTCTTTTTCTTCTCTGGTTGGCATTCTTTTTGCCAATGAGACTGATCCAGTATCATTATTATGGGACCTTTGATGCTTACAACCCAAATTAACTCTACACACAAGTGATAGCGTGCATAAAAATGGGAATGCTCTCTTCATCATTGATTATTTCCATTGCAAACATGCTTAAAGGTATTGATGACACACTTTCCTTGCATTATGCACTATTGCTAGCCTTGCATTATGGACAAACTAGGTAAATATATGTGATTCAGCATTTAGGGCAATGTTAGTCAACTTCACTTGCCTTTTCTTGCTATTATTTCTATGGATATCTTGAGGAAATATGTCCTGGTTTCTCATAATTCCAATAGGCAATAGAGTCTCAAATCAGGGGCATGCCACAGCCTCATCCCAACATCATGATTGGCACTTGGCGATAATCCATGAGGATAGGATCCATCATTGTTATAATAGGAAAAAGGGTTCGTGTGCTCATCATTCTCAATTGGTTCCTCAATTAAGTGAATGGGGGCATCGCCAGGTGGGTGTGTGACAATTGGCATGGGGGGTCTAGGGATACCTAAGGGATTTATTTTAGTTCGTTCCACAATTACTCGATGCTCTAGAGTTCATTGCATAGTTGCTCGATGCTCTAGAGGAGTTGGCAATGCCAAGTGGTAGTTGTCTCAAATAATTAATGCGTCGATTATACTATGGATAGGAAAAATTAGGTCTAGGGAGCCTACATGGGGTTCTATAGTACATGGCTTCATGGCCAAAACATCTGGAGTTTGTGCACATCCATGGTGGGCAAGAACACTCTGAGGGAAGGTGGCCACCAAAGTGCACACATTGCATGTTTTGGCGATATGGCCTTAAGATCTTAAGGGATTTTAACAACTGAGCAATTCTTGATGTTGCTTCCTAACATCATTAATCAAATATCGTGTCTCTTTGTTCTCTATATGGATTTTTCCTATATGGGTTTCTTGGTGGGATCCCATTGTTCATTTGTATCTATTGTGTTCTCGGTGGAGATCATCCACATGAATAGCATCGTCAAGGATATCATTAATGATGGAGTGGTTTAACTTAGAGTTCACCACTAAATTTTGATATATCCAGATGCCCTTGATGAAATCTTTTGTGATTGCCTTGGTTGTGGGTCTCTCTATAAGAGAATTCATTTAAACATAGTCTTGCATGCTCTCCCCTTCTAATTGTTCGATGTTCATCAGCTACACTATGAGGTTATCCCCATAGCCATCTTTGATAAATCACTTGATGAAAAAATCCTTGAGTGGTAGGAAATAGGCTTTCTTTGTGGCATCCAACCCCATAAACTAGGTTAGCCCCTTTTCTCCTAAAAGAAAAGTCTGAATGCTTGCACTTCCTTGCCATCATTGAGAAGATTGTTTGCCTCGTAGACTTGCTCTAATTGTTCTATGAAACTATAGGTGTCATCATCGGCTCAATATTTGTCCAAGTGATTTGCCACTAAGGAAGTTTTTTCTTGGTCTCTATTTCCCATTGTGCTATTAGAATAGACTGTGCAATAAGGGTTCCTACTTGCAGCATATCAATGTGTTCAAACATGCACCTTTGTGTAAGATCTGATAGGGAGTCTTGTGATAAGCCTCTAGCTCTAGCATTTTGCAAAAATCCTTTGGATGCTATCCATTTCATCTTGCATGGTTGTAGACCATTGCTTGATGTCATTGTTAATGCCAACCAACCGATTGATGGTGATTGTTCCCTATGCTTGCAGTTTCATTATTAGTGCGTATGATGTTAGTGTATGTGTGGGTGCTTAGGGTGTTTAACTAGGTGCATGCACATGTCTATGTGTGTAAACGTGGTGCAGTAAGGTACTATGTGTATGTGCCTATGTGCATCTACATGGTGTAGTGTGTGGAACCCTTGTCTTGTACTTCCCTTGATCCCCTCTTCCCAATAGGGTGGAGTTAGGATTACCTGAGATGAGGTGATCATCTTCCAGTGTGGTACACGTTGACTGCACCTTCCTCCCAATAGATTGGATGGTCAAGTATGTGAGAAGGTGAATCCTATGCTCACATGGCCAGATGTAGATGTATGTGTCACACACAAGTATGTCTGAAATATTGCACACAAAAGATGGAAGAGAATTTTTCCTAGATAAAAGAAGAGAAATTAAATGAAAAATCCTTTTATTCAAAACACAAAGATGCATATAGAGTGATTAATGCACCACACAAGGGGGGTGGAAGCACATGCATCAAACATTTAATCTAGTGCTTAATATTCTTAATTAAATCAAATGAAATTTGTTTATCACTATTTCCAATTTATTACTCATGAGTGGATCTTTAACATAGTGTACATGCCATGTTGCAGACTGACTTGTCACCTATCCCTCTTCCATTATTGCATTCTCACCCCATTAGGAGGAGAGAGAGTCACGTGTGGGGGTGTGGGAGGGCCCTATTCATAGCATGTATTCTTCACATATGGGGGTGTGGGAGTGCTCCAGTCACATCATGTAGTCTTCACCTATTCCAAGACATTCAATGCATGAGTTGTGGATTTAAAAACATATCTATTGAGTAGCCATGTTGCACTTTGGTGGTGGTGGCTTGCTTCCTCTTGATGGCTCTCTTATGATGATGGCAACTCCTCCTTCTTAGTGGTGGCTCTAGCCTTCTCGATCAACAAATCCCATATCCTCCCTTCCCAATGGTTGCTCCTATTTGACAATGGCATGTGACTATAGTACACTCGAGCATAAAAGAGAGGGTAAGGAAAATGAAGGTGGAGGGATGATGAGGGAGAGGACTTCGCTAATGCTTATGGGGAAGATGTGACAATGATGATGGTCACAACAGTGCTGGTGAACATAAGCAAGCTTGACATGATTTGCTATAGGATGATGGTGATGGTGCTAATGTGAGAAAGAGTGCAACATAACAAGAGGAAGAAGATAAAAATGAAGCAAAGAGGATTCACAAGAGTTATGGTGTGGATGGAATCCAAACACACACAGATGCAACAAAGGGGAAGGAAAAATATCATTCTCATTAGGGAGATTTGGACTCAAGTTTGGGCCTTGTAAGAAATTCCGCCTTAGTAAGAGAAAGGTAATTTAAAATCCATTAAAAATAACAAAAATTTTAGTTTAATTAAAAATTTCTCTTTTCTTTAAAATACATAAATTAGCATGAAGTTTTAAGTTGTCGATTATCATTAATTAAGAGTCGAAAGGTCTATACATGTAAAATAGACTAGTCAATGTGCTTGAAATTTGATGGCTCATGTCTAGATCAATTTGTAATAATAGTGCACTTCCTTTTCATCAATAGTTGAGCCAAAATACCATGCTAAGGCTCAAGCTATGTTTTGACATGTTATGTTTGTGACACATTCTCATTGAGGTATTCTCATTTCTTAGAAGCAACTTCAATAATACTGAGAAGCTTATGGGGATGGCTTTGACTCAATCAATATCACAGAGGGAGATGGAGGGGGCCTAATCCTCATCAAAGAGTACAAGAGAGATGTGTATCACCTCCACATCAAGCTTGTGTGTGTGTGTGTGTGTGTGTGTGTGTGTGTGTGTGTGTGTGTGTGTGTGTGTGTGTGTGTGTGTGTGTGTGTGTGTGTGTGTGTGTGTGTGTGTGTGTGTGTGTGTGTGTGTGTGTGTGTGTGTGTGTGTGTGTGTGTGTGTGTGTGTGTGTGTGTGTGTGTGTGTGTGTGTGTGTGTGTGTGTGTGTGTGTGTGTGTGTGTGTGTGTGTGTGTGTGTGTGTGTGTTAGAGAGGCATAGGTGAGATGTACATTATCTTCGCAACACTATTGATCATGAGTATGAATCCTTAATGAAGAAAAATAAACCTTATCTTGTCTATTATGATTCTAAAGAAATATTAGGATTTTATACTTTAATAGAAATCTTTAAGATATGTAGGATATGAAGTTGCAATAGAGCAGTATAAAGAAGAGGATACATGCAACGAAGCTTCTAAAAATCTTTTGATGCTCATTATTTCTATATCTCATTAAACAATTTCCCTTTGATTTATTAAAATTGACCATGGATTTTTTAGAATAGATATTTCCATTCAATTAAAAAACATTCACGCATATATATAAGATTGTTATTGAGTTTGTCAAAGTAAAAAAGTCATTTGAGACATAAATCTTATTTATGGGAGTTTTTCTTATACAAAAGGTTTAGTCGTATCAAACAAAGAGTGTCATATACTTAACTAGTTTAACCTTGGGTTTCAAAGTGATTTACGAACTTAAAATGAATTGAATTCTTTGATAACACAACATATACAATCATATCCCTTGGCTTCCAAATGAATATAATAGTATATCGATTCAATCACTTCGAGTGATGGAGAAACCATGTTATAAAGCTCATTCATGTTATCTAGCCATATGAGATGCAATGGAGTGGAGAATGCTAATAATCTAGAGGAATTATATTAGTGAACATAAAGAAAGCTTGCTCCACAGAGTCAATCCAAAATAAAGTAATGCAACACTTAAAGCGACAAGCAATGAGAGAACCATCACAAATCTAATGTAGTAATTAAACATCCTTAACATATTGTTTGGGAATGCAATATCTTACTTAAATCTCCCTTCTATTTATCAATTCCATATCCAATAAATGTATCATCATATACCATAAGTTCCAAAATCTCTTAATACAATTACTCGTGTTTATATTAGAATAAAAATTGATATCCTTGATATTGGAATCTAGCATCATTCTATGCCAAGCACTTATGGATGGCCATGATACTATACTTGATAGAAGAAATGGAATGGCCTCTCAAATTATTGAGATAATTTCCTCCATCTTAATAAGTTCCATCTACAAATACATATGGACAATCATATATCAATCATCCCTCCTTGCATTGTGTTGGCCTAAGGCCCCCCTTGCATTGTCCTTAGCATAGGGCCAACATAATCTGAGGGGACGAGGTCCTCAATAGTTTTAGGAACCCTGTGTGTTGTGTTGACTCAAGGCCAACACAACACAAGAGAGGCATCAAGGATAGTGCTTGGAAAGGCTTTACTGTGTTGTGTTGGTTACCATCTATACTTTCTTAACTCCTTTGTAATTTGATCTACTAATGTCCATTTTACTTGTTTTTGACACGATAAAAGAAATAACGAACATACCTAGGATACAAAGAAATAAGGAAGGTACTAAAGAGGAACAATACAATGAGAGGGGGGCCTTGGGCTAGCATAATGTTAGAAGGGGTCCTCGAGGCTATCGAAGGGTGGGGAGGCTAGGACCATACAACATGGGTGGGGTGGGGGGGGGGGGGGGGGTGGGAGGGGAGGAGAGTCTTGAGATTTTCAAGTCACTTCTCCTCACATTGTGTAAATACAATGTGAGAGGGGCCCCTAGGACCGCACAATGCATAGGGGAAGGGGGGCAAGCTCAAGATTTTCAAGTCACCCTTCCTCGCATTGTGCAAGTTCGATGCAATCATGGACCCATACAATGTGAGAGGGATACTCAAGATTTTTAAGTGCCCTCCTCACATCATGCAAATCTATGGATAATACAATGCAAGGGGGCATTCACAATTGTATTTGGAAAGGCCTTATCATGTTGTGCAAGTCATTACCACCTAGCTTGTTTATAGATTGGTCTCCTAGTGTTCATTTTGAGTAATTTTCAACACCCTATGGATTTTGGGCCATTCAATATATACTTGCACTTGGGGTTTAAAAATTCTTAAAATGGATAGCTAAAGACTATGATATAAGGAAATGGAAAAGATACTTAGGAGGATTGGCACAACACGAGGGCCCCCCCCCCATCCCTTGCATTGTGCTGGTCCTTATGGGTTGATATTTCGGGTGGAAATTTTGGCAAAATCAATGGTGCCATTGCATTTGGAATGGCCCAAAACCCTCGCCTAGGATGAAAACTTAAAATGGACATAGGGAGGCCAAATTATAAAGAAATAAAAAAGTCACGCGACAGGACCCAACACAACATGAGGGGGTTGGTGGAGATTTGGGAAAAATTGAGGTGCCTTAAGGAGAGGACTCCTTACGTTATGTGGGTCCTCCTATGTGCCTTTTTCATTTCTTCATATATTGGCTTCTCGATGTCTTCTTTGAGTGTTTAAACATGCCTTAAGAGAGGGACCCCTTATGTTGTGTGGATTCTCTCGAGTGTTTTTTTTTAATTTTCACATCTTGGCCTCCCAATGTTCATTTTGAGCATTTTTTGAGCCTAAACGAGGGTTTTGAGTTATTATTGATGCAATGGCACCATCGATTGCACCCCAATTTTCCACCAAGATGTCAACCTACCAATTTTGGTGGGAGGGTCCCCTCGTGTTGTGTGGGTCCTCTTGGGTGACTTTTCCATTTCTTCATATCTTGGCCTCCCCATGTCCATTTTGAGCATTTTTGGATCCTAGATGAGAGTTTTTGGGCCATTATAAATGCAATGGTACAATTGATTTTAACAAATTTTCCACCTAAAATGTCAATCTGAGACAACTGGGACAACATGAGGGAGGCCCTCACTAATTTTGGTGGGGGTCCCCCTCATGTTTGATCAGTCCTCCCATGTAACTTTTTCATTTCCTAATATCTTAGTCTTTTGATGTCTATTGTAAGCATTTTTTAATCCAAATGTAGGTTTGGGACATTATGGATGCAATAACACAATTGATTTTACATATTCTACACCCAAAATGTTGATATTGATACTATCAATTGATTTGTGTATCTAGAATGGCTCAAAAGCTCCATGGGATGCCAAAAAATGCTCAAATTGAACATTTCACTGTGAATTTATGAAGAACTGGGGTGGTGATGAGATCGACACAATGTGATAAGATATTTTCAAATACGATGGACTTCCTCCTTGAATTTTATTGGCTCTAGGCATTGTGTTGGTCCAGGTCACTCCCTCATAGAATCCAGCTTTGGTCATCTATATCTAAAACATATAGATTCCATTGAAATAGAAAACGAAGCAAAAGAAAACATTGAATAATAGGATGAGAAGAGTAAATCACATACAAAATATGGGGATGAGAGACACTTCATTTAATACTCTAGTGTTTCAAGAAAAATATAGAAATACTAAAATGGAGGGAGAGTATCTTGATGTAATATTCAATAATTTCAAGAAAATGATAGAAAGAATGAAAGTGTGTATGAGACTAATTAAAAAATCACTATCTAGTCTCGTAAATTGTTTCAGAGCCTTTCTTTCTGTGCCTCAATGATTTTTTCCCCATAAATACCTAAAAGTATTTCATATTGGAAATCTTTAAGAATGAGATAAGACATTCAAAAAATTGAAAATCCCATTTTTACCATAACAATAACTCTCTTCTTATTGGTTGAGAGGCTTTCTCTCTCTAAAACTAAAAGGTCCAAATGTGAGTTCAAATCTCTCCTAATGGCTAGAGAGTAGTGATTATGATGGCAAGGATGGTGAGGCTCATGTAGTAGGCTAGCATGATTGGTGACGAAGATGGTGCTATTGTAGATTATGTTGCAAGTTGTGATATTAATCGTGTCACAGATTGTGTGCAGCCCATTGTGCATGTCATGATGATGGCACCATTGCTCTAGGTCATGTTGTTGATGATAGTGATGATGATGACAGTGATGCTATTTATGTTGTAGCCCATGATGACCATGATGATGGTGATGTCTTGCTACGAAGTGTCTATCCATACTACAAGTTATGATGAAGATGTTGATGCCCTTGGTGTCATGATGATCATGATGAGGAAGGTGCAGATGATAGGCAACGACAATCTAGATGAGCAAGGCAACAATCAGCATGTTTTTGTGGAGCAAGGAATGATGGTGACGAAGATGATACTGATCATCACAAGAGTAGCAAGTGCAAGTGTTCGTGGAGCAGAGGATGATGATGATGATGATGATGGGGATGCTAAAGAGAGAGAGGTGGAAGAAAGCCATGCTTTCTAAAAGATATAATGTTACTTTTTCCTCCTTCTTTTATCTCCTTTTAAAAAAAGACAAAGAAAATAAAAAGGTTAAGTCCCCCCTTTCCCTGGTGATAGAATCCTCTTACTCTCCCCTTGTTCTCTCAAGCATGTGGCTATGATGACCCACTTATGCACATGAGTGTGACTTCTAGCACTTTGTACCATCATACATTCATCAAAATTGTGTTTTGCTCCCAAATCATACACTCCTTTCCAATGGTGCATCATTTTGTTGTCTCTATGACGGAAGTGAAAGAGAGAGAAAAAAAAGAAAATACATTAAATGTCCTAAGTATCTACTAAGGAATATTTAAGCATACTTTGTGAAACAACCAAAGGAAAAAAAAATAAGAACCTATCTCCTTGTGTACATTTCAGAGTTGATGCATGAGCACTACTCCTTGAAAGGGATGCATGAGATGCGGGAGAGAAGAGCATACACAATGTAGGTGTTGTCAACAATGTTATGACAACCTTATTGCACTTTCATATATATATATATGAATAAAGAATATGGGCGGTCACTGTACATGGGCACGCCCAAGGGCCTTTTACCCCAACAACCTCCCACTAAAAGGCCGATGGGCCAGGGAGTGAAAAAACAAAACAAAAGAAAAGAGACATGGTGAGGAATCATGACATCTCACCCAATGCCCAATCGGAAAGCGAGTTGTGCAATAAGTGGCGGGAACCTCCTCACAAGAAGAGTCAAGCATTCCTGAGTCCATGACATCCAGGAGATAAGCAATCCCATAGCTCTAGACAATAGAGCAATCCATTACTGCTTCCCATGAAGCAAGCAACACAACTCATAAGTGCATGGCTGTAAAGCATCTGAGTGGCACATAGCATCAGCACAGCACATAAAAGCCAATGGAGAGCATACAGACTCTCCAAAGTCAATCATCGAAAGAGGGCCAACATCCCGGACACAAGTCAAACGGGGTCTCAAGACAGTATGCAGCCTCAGCAAAGCAAAAGACTGACATATAGTTGTAGAATCACCCATAAAGCGCATTGAACATGCATCAAGAGGTATGAGTGGTGTCTGCATCTCATAAAAGACAGCATGACGGCTACGTAGAAACTCCTAGGCATCTAAATCCCAAAACCTGTGAGCCGTAAAGTCACCATCTCCATAACCGAGTATGCATATGCGTGACATAGTCTCATATGGCATACTGATAGATGCTTGGCAGCCAAACATCCTCAAGTGATCATAGGAGGGTCTCATGCCACTCCATGCCTCATGCGGAGTAATAACATCCAAAGAGAAACACGATGTCCGATTAACCAAGTAGACTACCATCATAAGGGCCTCAACCCAAAAGCCATAAGACAACCTAGCTGTGGTAAGCATAGAAGCAACCTTTGCCTGTAAAGTCAGGCACATGCCATGAGCAATCCCATAATACCGTGGGCATAAGAAATCAATGCCATATTGCTGACAAGAGATCCGTAAGCTGGGAGAGATAGCATGACTCTCATAATCCATCTACAAGCATCTAGGCCTACTACCAGCAAAATCCATAAACCTGTCAAGCATAGTAACAACATCCTCAATCCGTACCAAAGGATAAGCCTAAACACGGTGGATAGCATGATCCATGAAGGTCACAAAATACGATGCTCCACCAAGTGACTGGGAAGGCATAGGTCCATATACTACAACATGGACTAGATCTAGAGGAGCATGCCTCACACGATCTCCATAAGCCAAAGAGGCTCTGCACGGACCATGAGTACAATGAGGGAAAGTAGCATGGGGAAGAGCATGCAATAAGCCCATATCACATAAAGCATCCATCTCAGTGTGTCGTACATGGCCTAGGCGACAATGCCATAACAATGCATGTGGTATCTGTGTAACTGCAACCATAGAATCTCCCACATGAGAGACATGCACTACATAATCACTGCCATATCTAGCACCTCTGGCCAATACCAAGCAACCACAACAGATTTTCCATGAAGTATCCCCAAGAGAGACATAATATCTTGCACCATGCAACTGACTGACAAAGATCAGACTCTTACTGAGCATAGGTATATGCAAGACATCACGGAGCATAAGAGAAGACCCATTTGGCAAAGCCAAGTGTATATCCCCTGTACCAATAACATGACAATCCTGCTCAAGGCCCAAAGAAATACATCCGTCAACCTGCCTGTAAGAAGAGAACCAAGCTCTATGCGGAGTAACATGACAAAATGCCATGCTGTCTAAAAGCCAATCAAAGGTATAGGCCGTATCACTGAGCAAGTAATCTTCAGGGTAACACGATGCCATGAGTCTAGGCTCAGCTGCATCATCATGGGTAACTACATGCACCATACCACTATCAACAGCGGTCTCACCTACTGTATCACTGACTCTGCTCTCATGTCTAGTGCGGCGCAATCTTTTCTACTCTCTAATCCACTTGAAGCATTTACGCTTCACATGCCCTGTCTTTCCACAATGAAAGCAAACAGAACCTGTAAAACCTGTAGAAGAGGACAACTTCTCTGCAATAGCATGAGTAGGGCTGTCCAATACATTTAAGGAGCTCAAAGAATCAAGGGAACTCTCATCAAAGAGAACAGGCTCATCAAGAGGACTGTCTGCATGACTAGAAGAGATGGAAGTCGTCATAGCATACTGCAAAGGGGACTCATCCAAACCAGAAGGGGAGAACACAAATGCATCAACCACGGATGCAAAAGCTCCCACATGGACAAGCCTAGCAGACAAAATCATGACATATCCAACCATTGTAGCTCGCAGCCATAAAAGCATAAGCATGCCTCGGAGCCATAAATGCATAAGCATCCCCGAAACATAGGAGTATACATAACTTTGCAGTGTCTCATACCATGTATTGACATACATGTCCAGCCAAGAACGGCAAGTGGCAAATAAACCTGCAAGAATCAAGCTCCAATAAAAGCCCAAATATCTGTGTAAAAGCATCCAAGTAAGAGGCTTTGTAAAATACATAGCATCAGACCATGTGCATACATGGGTGGCCATAAAGATCAACTGCTCCTTGACATACACAGGCAATAGCAGCCCAAATAGCATAGATGCCATACAATAGAGAAGCAGGACGGCCATAACTATAAATCCCAAGCACTATCCAAGTCCACTGATCAGTAAGTATCCCGTATATCAAATGCAAATGAGCAATCACAGCTCAATAGGCAACTTCCAAAACAAGGGAGCAATTCACTGCTCAATACTTGTAAGTGCATCCAAGTAATAGCCAAGATCCATAATCAGAGCATCAAATCCCATATAGCATCCAAGGTTGTAATGGAAAAAGCCAAGTCGTAATGGAAAAATCCAAGTCAATGTCCAACTGCTCAAGGGAATACTCAAATGAATGTCGAGACGAGCTCGAACAACTGCCATCCATAGCCAAAGCATAAAGCATTCACCAAGTCATCATAACTCGTACTGGGTAGCCTAGGCATAAACCATGTCATAGATGAAATGCCAGCTGCAAAGAAGTGATAGTAAAACCCAAATCGAGCTCTAATCTCAGCTCAAAAGCATTTCAGAGCATAAACAAGACATGTGGCATAGTCCAAATACATCATGACATCATACTGAGTAGCTGGGAGCACCCCGTGACCAATAGGCATAACCCAACTATAGCATAAATAGCTTCAGCCCTGAAGTTTCTAGCAGCAAATAACAATCCAAATTTGAGTAAAATAATGGTCAAACCAAGCTCAAATCAAGCGCCAACTCATAGGCATACATTCCATACATGTAGGCACCAACCGGGCATAATCGAGCATCAAATGACTATGTAGCATGAGCATAAAATGTAATGACAAGGGGCTGCCCTATTTTGGGCTGCCTGTGGACTATGTAAAATAGTCAATGGCTGAGCAAGATCAGCTCCAAAGCCATCTCACATGATAGGCATACATTCCCACATCATTCGGGGAGCATTCGGGACTAATCGGGCGACCAATGTCAATGCCAATGTGGCCCAAACATAAAATGCTAATGTAGCACTGCTATAAATTGTCTGTGAGCAGTCCTGGACTGAAGTAATTCAGTCTACAAATCAATGCCAAGTCAAATGCCAAGTGCCAAGATCAAATGCCAAGTGCCGAGGGCTCTCATGAAGCCATTTTGAAGTGCCAAAGAGTGCCAACAAGGAGGGGAGCTGAAGGAATAGGATCACGAGCTGCTTTCAAGTGCCAAAAATTGGCGCAAACTGTAGGGAGGGGGCTAATCACGTTTTTGATGAAGGGAGGGCTCAAGGGAACCACAAGGGGGCTCAAGGAAGCCAATAGAAGCCTCCAAACCAAGCATCAACAAGCCAAGTTCAAGGGGGGAAGCTTCAAGCTTCAAAAGGGAAGCTCATCAATGGCTAGCCCAACCTGTAAACCTTGTTGTACCTATGTGGACTGAAATGAATGAGAGAGAACAAGATCTCATACCTCATGTAGATGTCGAGAAGAGCTCGCGAAGGAGTGGCTCTAATACCAGTTGAAAGGGATGCAGGAGACGCGTGAGAGAAGAGCACACACAATGTAGGTGTTGTCAACAAGGTTATGACAGCCTTATTGCACTTTCATATATATATGAATAAAGAATACCGGTGGTCACTGTACAGGGGCAGGCCCAAGGGCCTTTTACCCCAACACTCTTATTTTGTGACAAAACCCATGTGAGTGACTTCTTGATCGAGGTATCTTTGATTCCAAAAATGGAACCAATTTGTTGGCATCACATGTTCAAAATTTGGGACTTAGGACACACTCCTATTATTTCACGAGCGTCGACCACTAAAGTTGGTGGTTAGCTCTCACCTAGTCTCTCACACATCACAAATGCTATGATTCATTTGTGTGAGCAAGCATGGGTTTCCTCTAAACATTAAGGATGCATATTACTAACTCCATGATCCACAACACACTCCTATAGTTCTCAACCCTCTATTGCCTTCATCATGCATGAGGATAGCATGGATAAGGCACTTGAGAGTTCTTGAGAAGAATAAAGAGGCTTCACACACTTGTCCCACACTTACACTCTCACTCTCTTAGGTCTCAACCTCAACTTCTCACTCACCCACTCACACACACACACACACACACACACTCTCTCTCTCTCTCTCTCTCTCTCTCTCTCTCTCTCTCTCTCTCTCTCTCTCTCTCTCTCTCTCTCTCTCAATGAAAAAAGCAAGATGACAAGAATAGAGATTAACACACACATGAATAGGCTTTTTCTTCTTTCATCCTTTTCATATATAAAAACTCAGGGTTAGGGTATCCCAATCCCCCTTGGGCATCCAATCCTCTTTTTGGGACAAGTGGCCAGTCTTTTCTTTTACATGCCTATTAAACTAGGTAATTATAATTAAGTTTTCCTTGCCTATCCTTTGGCATCTCTCGATCATGAGTACAACTAGGATTTTACACAAAATATGGTAGAAACAAGGTAGCTCAATAAAAATTAAAGTGGGTCTTCAAGGTCATCATTTCCTTCAAGTATTCATGTCATTCTCCTTTAAGCGATTAATAGCATGCATTCAAGCTTGAAAATATTTAGGGACATGACGGACTTAGTTACTCATTATAGTTTTGTTAATATATTGGAAATGCTCTCAAGAATAAATCATTTTTATAATTGTGTTAAAGGCTTGTAGTTTTGATCAACAGTAAATTTTGGGCACATTGAAGAATGTATGTGATGCAAGCTCTATGAAGAAAGAATTTATTAGGATTTTTGTAGGGATTCTTTGCTTTCTAATCTTAGAGTCTAAATTTGCTAGGAAAAGTATCCCAATATTGACTTTGCACGATTGCATAAGCTAAGAACACATCATTGGCAATATATAATATACCTTAGTCCCATGGCAAAGATCGTTCCTTGACTTGTTCAAATTACTATTCACTTTCAAGATAAGAGGTTCTTGTGTGAAAGAGAAATTTCCAATCTTTAAATATATATGCAAAAACTTCTCTTTCATATAGACATATTTTATCCTTATAGTAGATAGCAATTGCATGAGTCTTATTGCTATGGATCTTTATTTAGCTCATGCAATTACAAGAAGTCAATATTTGGGTATATCTTGGTAAATTTGAACCCTAAGATAAGAAAGGGATAAATTTCTATAGAAATCTCAATTAGGTCATCATTTGATTTTTCAACTATTCTAATATATTCTCTTGATCAAAAGAAACATTCAATACAATTGCAAAATCATTTATTCCAAGTATCGTTTTCAACACCACTAGAATGATGATGAAGAAATGAGTTTTACATGTCCCAAAGTCTTTTTAGAGTTCTCTTGAATTCATTATTATCTAAGTATGAATGTTTTTGTAACCTAGACTCTATCTTTGCCACCATGAAGGTTTTTCTTACTCTCACTTTAGCTTATTTAATAGTCATTACGCTATCCTATCTATTTTCAAACTCTTCTCATTGGATGCTAAGGACCCATAAGATATCCAAGGGAGCTCTAAGAGCTCCCATTATAGGTGATGAGTATCACATATTCACTAGAAGTTAATGTGGTAGAGGGAGAGCAAGTAGACAGCTACAAAAGCTAAAGCAAGAGTTGGAAAAGCTTCATAAAAATGATAGGATTCGACTTGCAAAAACTCTCATATTTACATGAGCACATATTCAATAGTAGCTTGACAGGAAATAGGGGCAGGGAAAACTCAATTACTCATCATAATTTTGCTTATATATTGGCAATGCTCCTGAGAATAAATAATTTACAATTGTGTTAAAGGTTTCTATTTTCAATCAATAGTAACTTCTAGGCACATTGAAGAAAATATGTGATGCAATCTCTATGAAAAAAGAGTTTATTAAGATTTTTGTAGGGATTCTTTGCTCTCTTATTTAAGATTTTAAATTTACTAAGAAATATCACATTATTAACTTTGTACAATTTCACAAGCTCAGAAAAAGGGCACTGGTATTAGATAGTATACCTTAGTCCCATGCCAAGGATTATTCCTTGACTTATGCAATTGTTATCCACTCCCAAAGGTAAGAGGTGCTTGTGTGAAAGAGAGTTTTTATGTTTTTAAATATATAGGCATATTTTATCCTCATAGTGGATAGCAATTATATGAGTTAAAGAAAGATCCTTTGCAAGGAGCTAGGATACATTGCATAATGCTAAGGACCTTTTTATAGGCCGCGTAATCGTATGATGTCAATATTTGGGTACTTCTTGTACATTTGAACTCCAAGATAAGAGAGGAATGAATTTCTATAGAATCTCAACTAGGTAATCTTCCATAGAGCTTGCAACGCATACATCTTTCAACTATTCTAATATTTGCTCTTGATCAAAACAAATCTTCAATACGATTGCAAAATCACTTATTTCCAGTTGTGTTTTCAACACATCACTAGAATGATGATGAAGAAATGAGTTTTGGTATTAGATAGTATACCTTAGTCCCATGCCAAGGATTATTCCTTGACTTATGCAATTGTTATCCACTCCCAAAGGTAAGAGGTGCTTGTGTGAAAGAGAGTTTTTATGTTTTTAAATATATAGGCATATTTTATCCTCGTAGTGGATAGCAATTATATGAGTTAAAGAAAGATCCTTTGCAAGGAGCTAGGATACATTGCATAATGCTAAGGACCTTTTTATAGGCCGCGTAATCGTATGATGTCAATATTTGGGTACTTCTTGTACATTTGAATTCCAAGATAAGAGAGGAATGAATTTCTATAGAATCTCAACTAGGTAATCTTCCATAGAGCTTGCAACGCATACATCTTTCAACTATTCTAATATTTGCTCTTGATCAAAAGAAATCTTCAATACGATTGCAAAATCACTTATTTCCAGTTGTGTTTTCAACACATCACTAGAATGATGATGAAGAAATGAGTTTTGCATGTCTCAAGACCTTTTTAGAGTTCTCTCGAATTCGTGATTATCTAGGTATGGATGTTTTTGTAACCTAGACTCTATCTTTGCCATGAAGATTTTTCTCACTCTCCCTTCAGCCTCTTTAGTATTCATTATGCTATCCTATATTCTTGTTAGTAGTAGGCATTTATTTGGTATGGTATGTTGTATTTCAAAAGGTATTCATTTGATAAAATGCTCCACAAGACCTTCAAATTGAATTGGCCCAATTACCACTTATAGGGCAATGTTTTTATGTAGTGATGTAAAATTCTCTCACCTATAGAGAGAGAGGAGAGGTAGCAGGATAGAGGGGGAGGAGAGGAGGGGTAAATACCATTACTTTATAGGCACCTTGATGTCTGATGCTTGTGTAGGTCCTAACATGAAGCTTTGGTTTATATTATAGCTATAAATCCAATAAGAAATGAAAGATGACGTATCAAAATCCTAGCTTTTTCTCTTTTCCATTTGTTGTGGAAAAAGAAATTCAATTATCATCATCACCATTGTGTAGCACATGTCTCAAAATTGAATTTGACAAAATATATGTGATTGGAGAGTCTCTAGATCCTAAGAAAACAAGTGACACATTCTTAATTTCACTCTACATATCTCAATTCATAAGCTATCACATAAGAATCAGTCGTCCATTGAATGAAAGAAGCTACTAATCAGAAAAGCATATAAATGTGTACATGTTCTTTTAGTAGTATATGTATTATTGCAACTAATTATAACAAAACCCATGCCTCTTTGAGAGGGCAATTACTTTTGTGGCCCAACAATGTCTTGTCAACTATTTGAAACATGTTTATTAGGATACTAATTCTTGATATGCTTATATGTAGGGAGAGAGAGAGAGAGAGAGAGAGAGAGAGAGAGAGAGAGAGAGAGAGAGAGAGGATTGTATGTATAAGCAGTATATTACTCCATCCATATGGGTGGTGAATGCCAGCAATGGCTCACTAGACTTAGCCCTTTGGTTTCAATATAACATCATACTTGCTTACATAACCAAGGTCCGCAAGTGAGTATTCACATACTATAGCTACAAAGGATTTCCATGTAGATACTTTTGCCAAACACCCAAGCATAGTCATATGAGTTTAAAGCAAATGAGACAAATTGAAACCCTCACTTCATGTAAATCCCCTCAGAAACAAAACTAATTAAAACAATCAGACATATATAGAAGAATGATTATTGGAGTAGTAAGAATCCAATAGTATCCCAAACCAAGCTTTAGAACTAGAAATTGTATATCCATAGACATCTTAGCTTCATTGAATAGTACATGGGCTTTCATCCCTACTAGCAGGCAAGTATAGCCAACCCTTGACGGTTGTCCCTGAAAGGTGGAGCCTGAGTGGAAACACGAGCAAGCCGAAGTAAGAGAGATGTGAACTATGGTGGATGGAGAGAGAGAGAGAGAGAGAGAGAGAGAGAGAGAGAGAGAGAGAGAGAGAGAGAGAGAGAGATGTGGGAACTCCAACAGTCACAATGTGTGATCGACCTCCTTTATTCAATAATCATTGAAAGAATAAAGAATAAAGTGACAGTGATGGGTGGGCTGCCACTTGCAATGTATAGGTGTGCGGCCACTCTATACATAGTAAAAGTGGGTGGTGCAAATATAGGCGTCTTTACCCCCAACAACCTCCCATTTAAAGGTAAATGTGCCTCAATGAGGAGGAAAGAAGGAAAAAAAAAAGTGACAAACTACATGTACATAGAGTACAACACGATGAGGAATAGGTGTCATCTCATCCTACATCCATCATCTTTCTAAGAAAGGCAAAACAATCCATTGAGAGACTTTTAGTGAGCAGATTTGTAGGATTCTTGTTAGTTGAGAAGCTCAATGAACTTGTCCTCTATCACCTCCCTAATGAAGTGATAGCATACCTCAATGTGCTTTGTCTTTGTATGGAAGACTGGATTCTTGGCCAATTGAATGGCACTTATAGAATTTGAATGTAGTATAATAGTGATACCAAGGTATACCACCAAATGGTCTAACCATAGGGCCTCTTGGCAAAGCTCAAGATTGATCTCAAGGGTAACAAAAGAGAGCTTCCAAATGCACAACAAACTGAGCAAAGAGTAATGAAGTTCAATGCATAACCAAGACACATGTGTATATCACTAACATCATGTTGGCAAAAATAAGTGTCGGGTCCTAAGCATCTAATCAAATCACCCCACTAGTAGGGTAACTACATCCAGTGAGCATCAAAAGAGCATGCATATAAATCCAAAGTCCCACTGTCTCAAGAGATCAAGCTTAACTGCATAAAGAATCTAAAGCTCTAATGCCAATAGCAAGTAGCTCTCACTAAAGCAAATCTGAATACCAAATGAGCAATGCAAGCTCAAGACATCAAGTTCGTGACCATCTAGAATCCAAGATACATAAAGCATATAGTCGGGAGTATAAAACCTCAATAAATCTTCAAGCTTGTATGTAACTAATCCACTATAGCAATTGAAGCATGTAGCCAAAGAGCCAAGACATTAAATGTGGCTTAAAATCAAAGCCCAAAGCATTCCATAGACATAGCATCAATGCTAAGCATCAAGACATCCAAGTGATATACCTGTATATCACCAAATGATAGTAGGAATAACTTCCTAGACAAGTAGCTCGTTGTCCAAAAGTATTCCAGCAATGAAATGTACAATATTAAATTTAGCATTACCATTTTTGCAAGGACAATAGGGGTTAAAATATTCCCAACAGCTAAAGAGTCAAGACTAACTTCAAGGGTAGTTATATCAAAATATGGTTGCTTTCTAGTTGGAAAAGAAACCATTATTTTTAAAGAATCAAATGTGCTTTCTAATCTCCGGCACTCTTTACTCCACACAATGTATTTAACATACTAGCTGAGACTTCCCAACACTTGGGCTTGGGGTGTTGGTCATTAGGGGGTGAGAAAACTGACATGAAGGACTTAATAAATACACTTGGTCGAAATTTGATAAGTTCCTCATTTAGGGATCTACTATTCTCGATTCTACCATACACTAGGGCATTCCAAAAATCTTATTTTAATGTAAAGGACAGGAATCGTAGTCTAATGTGCACGTTAGTAAGCTCACATGCAGACATATCATTAAGCTTACATTACACATCTCCTGAGGTAAGGAGGATCTCTCTCAACCGTTTGCGTAGACTCCATCATGTAGGGGTTCAGAACTCTGTTTGTGGTGAGGAACTAACCTAACCATTAGCCAAAGGAGGAGAAAAAGAGGATAGCAATGGCGTGAGCAAGAGAATGGAGAAGGTGTTTAGCGGTCTTATACACATAGCTCAGCACAATAATCCAAACAAATTTATGTGTGTCAAAAATGTCGCCCTAACACTTCACTGTAATAATACAGTAAATGCCAAGTTAAGATTAATCCCATGGGCACCACAATCCATGTGGGTTAACAGTGGGCAATGGACAAAGATCCACATTGGAGTGAGTGCACATCGGCCACCTCGACTTTTGCAGATTCACATTGAACATCGATTGCATTCTTGTGACTTGTAAACTAGCAGATAACTTGAGAGCATGTGCAATGGAAGACAATCAGAGTCCCCCAAACATTCACAATTGTGCCCTCCATGTGTAAGCTTATCAAAATTGTAAATCCACTCTGTACATGCTCAGCACTCTCAGGGTCTTTAGAACTTAAGAAATCCAAATCAAACAGCTTAACCTATTGATGTGTGTGTGTGTGTGTGTGTGTGTGTGTGTGAGAGAGAGAGAGAGAGAGAGAGAGAGAGAGAGAGAGATTGATTAATGCCATGCTTTAAGACTTCATCATCTACATGTGCAATATGCCATTCCAAACAACTATAATTGGACAATAGGGAAGGGAATGTTCCTTTGCCTATGTTTATAAATTCAACAAGACAGCCAACTCTTCAAATTTTGGCTTTTTCCAAGGTGTTATTAATAGGATTCTCTTTGCCTGGAAAAAAGAAATTCATGAAATATGGATCGACTGCTGTACTTATCTCAGCCTTCCAAACTGTCCAGAATGAGAATAACATGTAGTACACATCACTCATAACTATTGTTCTCATTTAAGTATCCACACATTAAGAATAAGCATGTAGTGTATACATCATTTATAGTGCATAGCAAGCCAATAAAACAACCAACACAACCTATCATAGTCTCAATCATTTTTACAAAGACAATCTACCCAATTCTAGACCTTCCGCAGACCCACCACTTAAAATGCTGTATAGCTTTAACCTTGCAATAGAAGCCAATTGTCTTTGCCTTACCATACAGGCTTCTCAGCTTTGTGTGATTCCTCAATCCCCACCAAAGTAACAAGCTGTAGCATTCTATTCAATGTCTAGCAAAATTGAAGAAACAACTTGAAAGAGCTACAAAAGGATTACCAAGAATCTAAAAAAAGTTGCTAGATGCCTCAACTGATGAACTATCAGCCTAAGCAAAAGGGTGTGTGGTGCTTATGGTCACCCAAAAAAAGACCATAGAAAACAAGCTCTTTACTTCATCACCATGGTTTTTTAATGTTCCAGGAAGTTGCCTTCGGCAATGAAGTTATGAACCGATTCACCACTTGAGAAAGTAACCATAGACTTTTTAACAGACTTGAGCAAGTCCTCGGGGAAATTCATTGTCACATTCCAACAAACTATTGTAGTTTCGTACTATCATTAGCAAATTAGCAATCGTTAGGAAGGATATATAATGGTAAACAAAGGGGGTATATAAAAAACCTCAGACCCCACAGATTGGGGCCATCAAATTTGAATGTAGATCAGCACTCCCTTAGGTGGGGCTATGCTTATAACTTAAGGGAACAAATTCATGTAATAAACTGGTTCAAAAACGTTCCCCGAGAGTGTCAGACCTTCCACTTGTTTTTAAATCCATCATTATCTTTCCTCCACAAGCAGCAAGGGGCAAGGTAATTCACATTGGCTGATTACAAGCTGTACAAATTGTCCATCAGAAGTACAAGCATGTAACACATTGTTGCACTCTGCTAAGCAAGCAAAGTCCACCCACAGTGTCTGCCACCACTGTAGCTTTAAATACGAAGTGTTCCATAGTAGCTATTTTTCTTGATTTCTCATCCATTAAGGGCATAAAGAATATCGAAAGAACATCGGAATGTCAGGGTGTTGTACATAGTCATCCTCATTATATTACTTTACTTTCTGACAAATCATTGATCTGAATGAGAGTATCACCACCTTAATGAAATACACAGATAGTATATATGTTCCAATTGAAGACAAACAAGTGAAATGCCTGTTGTCTGCAGCTGGCACAACATGCTTCAGTTGAAGGCGAAAGGTCCATTTTTATTCCTGTATCTGAGAGGGCTACTTGTGACACGCCTTCTCATCCACGACCGAAATTTCTACTAACCAAACCTGTCACACGCCAGTTCAGTGTGTCTGCTCAGAAATGACAGCATTGTTTAGCCTTCATGACTTGTGGGCTGAGGCCAAGGACATCCATCCACTCCATGCAGAAAATTTGTTGAAGTGCCAGAAATGATGAAGATGTTTAAGTTTCAGACATGTTCTAAGTTGCTTGTAAAATCTACTCCATCATCCTAGGGTTTCAATTGGTGACAATCATATAATAGTTGCAAATTTTCTTTGTCAGCAAAATCAGATCTCTGACTGTGCCTCATCAAGATTTTACAGACAAGCCAGGAGAGAGAACTGTGGCAACCCTCTTGCTATCTACAAGCTTTGAAAAGTCAATTACATAGTGAGAACCTCGACTTTCCTGCCTGGAAAGAGCACACCTAACAACAACACTAGCAACTGCTATTAGGTTCTTCAGCTCACAAACTGTCACATGAACCATGTTAGACTCCCAGCCTTTTCTCCAAAGTTCTTCATCATATGCCAACTCCAGCTCCTTTATCCTTCTTTGTGCTTCTCTGAGACTTTCTGTTGAGCGTATAAGCCCCACAAATTGCCACATAATTTCTTGCAGTGCTTTTCTTTTTGACAATGTGAATTCTATAATATCATCAAGCTGTACATCCTTGAGTTCCACTGGTGCATAAGGACGAGGCCACTCCAACTTTAAATGAGCACATTTCTGAGCTTTGTGAGAATATTCAATAGCAGGTTTCACTGCTCTTTGAGCAAAAACCAGTGCCTCAAGCATTGAGTTGCTGCCAAGCCTATTTGCACCATGCAATCCTGTGCAGGCAACTTCACCAGCTGCATACAAACCAGCAACTGAAGTTTCACCTTGAAGTCCAGTTTGAACTCCACCACACATGTAATGTGCTGCTGGCACCACAGGTATCGGATGCTTGGTAATATCAAGACCATACTTTAGGCACTCTGCTGCAATATTTGGGAAGTGTGATAAAGTTTCCTCCCTAGGTTTATGGCTTATGTCCAAATAAACAAAGGTCTCTTTACGTTTCTTGAGTTGATCATCAATGCTGCGTGCTACTACATCTCTGGGTGCAAGCTCTGCTCGATCATCATATGAGGGCATGAATCTTTCCATGGCCTGGTTGTAAAGAATCCCACCAGCTCCCCTTACTGCTTCTGTAATAAGAAATGCATTGTCCCTGTTTTTGGGCTTCTTCGGAAGCCCATCATCAGCTAAAGCTGTAGGATGGAACTGAACAAATCTGCAGCATTCCCCCAAACACCAATCCCAACAAAAAACAGCAACAATAATTATCACAAAAATGAATGGTGAAAATTAACTGTGATAAGAGGGCCTGATTCACTGCTGACTTACTCCATATCAGAGATGACTGCACCGGCTCGATGTGCCATAGCAACACCATCACCTGTTGCTACCTGCATGCATGGCACAATCCTTATTAACTAAATGCTTCACCAGCCACTCACAGCTCAGAAACAGACTCGTCCAATATGGATGGTTTGAAGTAAGGAAAAATACTCACCAAAGGATTTGTTGTAACGGGGTAAATATGACCAGCACCTCCTGATGCCAGCATAACCACTCCAGCTGTAAACCGTTTTACCTGACATTTTGGTATTAGCCCCTCTCTCTCTCTCTCTCTCTCTCTCTCTCCCTCTCTCTCTCTCTGTGATGATTTGAGAAAATTAAAATGTACAAAAAGCCTTCTAGCCTCCCAAGTCAAGCCAGCTAGGGAACAACCTAAGAAGCCTCAAGGCTACTACAAAAAAGAAGACAGTTCATGAAGTAGAATTGGAGTTGAACGGACCATCTCGATCCATGGACCAGCTGTTTCATTTAGGGAAGGTCCTCCAGATATGCCACAGGTAAGTCCAACACAGAAACTGAAATAGGCTACATATTGGAAAACAAGGGGAGTTGGATAGTAAGGGCCACAGGGCAGCCAATCCCAGTCTAGAGATTAGGAGGTTCAGTCTGCCGTCTGGTGCAGCAATCTCTTCAATGTAAAACAGCTTCCTACCAATTAGTTGTACCTAAGTTTCTTCAATGAGTGAAGAAATACTGCAAGGGTCAGCTAGGGTTGGGAGAAATATGGTGTTAGTATCTTTGAACAAGCATATTTTAGCCCCCTCTTCTTTGTGTTTTCAGATTTCTGGACTGCTTGATTATGGTTGAGACATTTTGACCCATTTAATTGATGAATACCAGTTTCATGGACATGTCCGAAAAGAAGTAATTTTGTCTCCCCATCAGGAAATGTTAATTGTACCTCATGTATCCACATAGTTGAAAACAAGCTAAGGGACTGCTACATAATGGGCCAGAGTTTCTAGAAGACCAATTTGACCAATGTGATATAAACACAACTCTCACTTGACCAACCTCCTCTGTTCTATGGGGACCACCTTATATCTGTTTATCATTGGTTGGATGACCTCAAGTTGTCACCAAGGATTGTCAAGGGATGATTCAACATGAATGCCCAGCATGGGTGGAAGTTCTTAAGATGCCACTATCCAGTCAGAATGCACTTCCATTCTTGACTCAAGAGCCTACATGAAAGGTGAGAAGGATCGAAGCTTGCACGCGAGCTATGGCGGGAGAGCAAGAGCAAGAAAGAGAGAGACAAGAAATGGGAACTCCAACAGTCACAATGTGTGACCGGGCCTTCCTTTATTCAAACTGTCACTAAAAGAATAAAGAATAAAGTGACGTGACGGGCGCCCGCCACCTGCAGTGTGCAGTGGCGGGTACTGTCAGTGTAGTAATACACGGGGCGGCACGGCGGAGGCGCCTTTACCCCCAACAACCTCCCACTTAAAGGCGAATCTGCCCTAGTGAGAGAGAAAAGAAAAAGAAAAGACAGTACAAATGTACATAGGTGAGGAAAGGTGACATCTCATCCAACGCCCATCAACCTCCTGAGGAAGGCAAAGCGCTCAGTAGTGAGGCTCTTCGTGAGCAAATCTGCAGGATTCTCGTCAGTGGAGATCTTGACAAGGTCAACAGACCTGTCCTCCACGACACCACGTATGAAGTGATACCTCACCTCAATGTGTTTCGTCTTCGCATGGAAGACCGGATTCTTAGCCAACTGAATGGCACTCATAGAATCCGAATGCAGTGTAGGTGTAGCATCAATCCCAAGGTCAGCAACTAGACGGCCTAACCATATGGCCTCCTTGCAAGCCTCAGTGGCTGCAACATACTCGGCCTCAGTGGTAGACAAAGCCATACACTTCTGAACCCTGGACATCCAAGAGATAGCCCCTCCAGCATAGGTGAATACATAGCCAGAAGTGGACTTCCTACTATCTGCATGTCCTGCATAATCGGAGTCAGTGTACCCCACGACCCCTGTATCCTGGCTGCCATAGCAAATACACATATTTGCTGTGCCCTTCAGGTACCTCATGATACCCTTCACGGCATCCCAATGTCTGCTGCCAGGTGTAGCCATATAGCGTGCCACAACACCAACTGCATGTGCAATATCTGGACGAGTGGCTATCATGGCATACATCAAACTGCCCACGGCTGATGCATAAGGGATCTTGGCCATCTCGGCCCTCTGCTCATCTGTCTGCGGACAATCGGCCTGTGATACCTTCACATAAGAAGGTAATGGACAGCCAATAGGCTTTACGTCCTGCATGCGGAAGCGCTCAAGGACTTTATGAATGTACTCCCGCTGTGAGAGATACAAAAGTCCCTGATGCCTATCGCGCTTAATACGCATCCCAAGTATATGTGAGGCCTGTCCCAAATCCTTCATCTCAAAGCTCTTCTTTAGCTGAGATTTAAGAGCATCTAGCTCATCATGAGCTTTCCCTACTATCAGCATATCATCAACATAGAGTACCAAGATAAGCAAACTGCCATCACGGGCTTTCTTCGTGTAAAGACACGGATCCATAGCACTCCTGCTGTAGCCCTGTGACTGCATAAAGGCATCAAACTTATGATACCATTCCCTAGGTGCCTGCTTCAAGCCATACAAGCTCTTCTTCAACTTGCACACTAGGTGCTCCCTGCCAGGTTCTGCAAAGCCCTTAGGCTGATCCATATAGATCTCATCATGCAAGTCCCCATGTAGAAAAGCCGTCTTGACATCCATCTGATATAGATCTAAGTCAAGCTGTGCAACCAAAGCCAAGACTAAGCGCAGGGTGGTCATCTTAACCACAGGAGAGAAGACCTCATCAAAGTCCACACCATGTTCCTGCTTAAAACCCTTTGCTACCAATCTAGCCTTGTATGCCGGCTTGGGGTGTCCAGGGGTACTTTTCAGCTTGTACACCCACTTGCATGGCAAAGCCTTCTTGCCCTTAGGCAAGGCAACCAAATCCCAAGTCTCATTCTTATGCAGGGAGTCTATCTCAGACTGCATAGCCCTCTCCCAGGAGTGACTGTCACCCCTGCGCATAGCCTCATCATAAGTGAAAGGCTCTCCTGCATCTGTAACCAAAACATAATGCATAGAGGGCTGAAATCTGTCAGGTGGACGTCTATCTCTAGCAGACCGTCTCACCGCAGGCTCTGCTGCCTGTCTAACTACTTGTCCAACATCCTGGCCCTATGGAGGAACTGCTGCAGGCTGTACTACTGGCTGTGCTGGAGCTTTAGGCTCCTCCTGAAAGATCACTCTGCGGATCTCAACCACCTTCTCAGGCTGCCTGTGCATCTTGTCTTCATGGAAGACGACATCATGGCTGCGTACTATTTTCCGCACCTGCGGATCCCATAGGCGATAGCCCATCTCTCCTGACTCACCATAGCCAAGGAATATGCATTTAATGCTCTTTGGATCCAATTTACTCCTCTTGTCCTTGGGCACATGGCAGAATGCCTCACATCCAAAGACACGGAGATGTGCATAAGAGGGTGGCTTACCAGCCCAAACTTCCTCTGCAACTTGGAAATCCAATCCACTGGAAGGCGATCGGTTTATGACATGCACTGACGTACTAACTGCCTCAGCCCAAAAACTCGGGGGTAGGCCTGCATGGCTAAGCATAGAGCGCACACGCTCCTGAATAGTCCTGTTCATGCGCTCAGCCAAACCATTCTGGGGTGGGGTGTAAGGGGCGGTCAACTGACGCTTAATACCCCTGTCATCACAAAACTGCTCAAAAGCATGCGAGACATATTCTCCCCCATTATCTGTCCTAAGGCATTTCAGCCTATACCCAGTCTGGTTCTCAACAAGAGCAAGCCATCTCTGAAAAACTGCCAAGACATCGGACTTCTGCTTTATGGGATAAGCCCACACTTTCCTAGAAAAATCATCAATGAAGGTAACGAAGTACTTCGCGCCACCCATAGACATGCAAGGCATAGGCCCACAAACATCGGAATGCACCAATGCCAAGGGCTCACTCATGCGTGGCCTACCCGATTTCTTATGCGTAGACCTATTCTGCTTACCATAAAGACAATGATCACACGAGTCAAAACATGCATAATCCAAAGGCGGAAGATACTGCAAACCAGATAACATTTTCATTCCTTTCAAAGACATATGCCCCAAACGGGCATGCCAAAGTGATACATGTGGGATAGAGCCCACTGCCAAAACATGGTCTACAGAAGACCCAGATACAACAAGAGGATAGAGGCTGCCAGCCTTGGCGCCTCTAGCAAGCACAAGTCTGCCTTTGGTAATCTTCCAGGTAGAATCCCCAAAACAGACATGAAATCCTGCATCATCCAACTGTCCTGCAGACATAAGACTACGCATAAGCGCAGGTACATGACGTACATCCCTGAGCAAAAAGGAACTGCCAGTGGAAAACTGCAACTGAATATCTCCACAGCCCACAATATCAAGAGACCTGTCATCTCCAAGTTTGACTGATCCAGATACAGTACGGTAAGAGTGAAACCACTCACGGTAAGGCGTCACATGGAAGGACGCACCTGAATCCAATAACCAGCACTGTGCATACATACTAGGTGTCTCAGTCAAGTGTGAAGCATCAGAAGAACTAGTTGCAAGTATAAACTCATCACCACCATCGGACTCTTCAGTCTGCGTGACATTAATTTCCTCAATCTTGACGTTGGACTTCGCAGGTACTATGCTGCGATCAGAGGACTTCTCCTGCACTTTATCTTTCCCCTTATCCTTGCGCTTCTCATTGCGCAACTCATGACACTGTGGTCTAATATGGCCCTTTTTCCCACAATGATGACAAGTGACATTTGCATTGCGTCCACGCGACTTACTACGCGACTTGCCACCACGAGATTTAGACCGACCCTTCTGCGAGTCACGGCCTCGGCCATTACCACGGTCATACCTGTCATTCCTGCCTCTAACTGTCAAAGCATGACTACCACGAGAGGCATCCAAGTTTTTGCGATTCACCTCTTCCTGAAGAAGAGCACTCTCAACATCTGCCAATTTTAGAGTAGCACTAGAGGCACAAAGAGCAGTGCGGAATACATCCCATGACTCATTCAGAGTTCCAAGCAAGAAAAGAGGAGTTACTTCCTCTCCAAAGGTGATATCCTGCGAAGTCAGGTTCTTCAGTATAGCATGGAACTGGCTCAAGTGAGCAGACATAGTCGCATTATCCTTCATGCGCAGATCCATAAGCTGCTTCAACCAGTACATCTGACTCGCCGGACTTTTCTTATCATAAAGATTCTTGATCTTATTCCATAGATCCCATGCACTCTGTGCTTCCTCAAATACATTATAATGTACCTGTTCAGTGAGAGACAATACAATCGTGGACTTGCATAGCTCATCAAGTTCAAGCCAGTCGTCAATGTCCATAGTTTCAGGCTGCTCCCCACTCAACCGAAGTGGCTTAATCTGAGATTTCTGCACCAAAACCTGCCATATTTGACTCTTCCAGTAAGAGTAGTTGGTACCATCCAACTTTGTAATGTTAAAGATGGCACTATCATGCGAAGATGACGCCATTATGCAGGCTGGAAATGCCCAAACAGTCCAAAACTGCTTGCTGTTTTACTGCAGAAACTGCCCAAAAATGACCAAAACGGGGTCCAAAGGGTGAGCAAAGTGTGCCAAAAGTTGCTGCCCACTTAGTACTAGGTGCGGTACACCAAATCAGGATATTTCAGCATGAAAAGTACACCTCAGTCCACCAATAACTGCTTGCTGTAATAAATTGCAGGTATGCAGTCTAGAGAGCAAACTGTCCCAAAATAGGATCCAATGTCAAGCAAACAATGCTAGGTCCAAATCCGGCATGAAACGGACATAAGCAAGGCCAATGACAGTGAAAAGAACATGAGCTCAACACCAAGCATGTCAAAATAACATCTGCCAGTGAAAGGCACACCCCCAGACACTCTAGGCAAAGTGTTCCTGTAACTGCCAAAACCTGACACAAATAGGTATCTGCTCAAAGAGAAAGATCCAAATATAAGACTCAGCTCATAAGCATCCTGTGAACCAAGAGTACATCAATGCATATCCATAAAGATCGGAGTATGATCCCAAAGTCTCAATGTGTATGTAGCGGCTCAAGACATAAACTGCTTCAAATACATGTAAGTGCTCCAATAGCATGCAACTGTCAAAGGTCAAGAAAGCATGTAAAATGCTCCCACTGGCACAAAAGGCATACAAAGCGAGCTCAGAAGCTCAAACAACCCAAGAGAAAGCACCAGTGATAAGTGACCCTGTCAATGCATCAAGCGCATCCGAGAGAGCATGACATACATGAAGCACCGGTCGTATTAACCATGAAGCAATACATAAGCCCAAATAAGCTCTCGGTCAACTCAATGACATCCAAATAGCAACCAAGATCAGTGATCAAGTAAGCCGGGAATGCTCAAATACATCCAAATCCAAGCTCCAAATGTCGGTATGGCATACACGAACCAAATAGCATATGTCACGAACCAAAGCATGTAATGCAAAAGCCTAACTGTCAAGCAGAGACATGAGGCATAGGTGGTCCACGAGCATGCCGAGTCGGTCCAAATGCCAGTGAAGACGGAGCTAATGCGAAGCTCAAAAGCATCCCATAATCTCATACATATGCTCCAAGTCGTCCCCAAATGTCAGAGATATCATGCCAAAGCTCAAAGCATACATCCGGTATCGGTAGGTAAGTGCCAAAGCATGTAAAGTACCTTCAGCCCACTGTTATTCCAGCATGTATTTACTGTTCTAAACAGTAGATTTCAGCCCCAAATTCAAGCCAAAATCATGGTCAAACCAAATGCATACATCCCCAATACATCCGGGTAGGAAGTAGACCGCATACGGGCATCAAACAAGGTAACCGGAGTAGAGTATAAGCATTAAATGCCAATGCCAAGTGTGGCTGCCCTGTTTCCAGCACTGTATAACAGTAAATAACAGTCCCAAATCAGCCAATATTTCAAGCCAAAATCATGGCATAATCATGTGCATACATTCCCAAGGCACTAGGCATCATGTAGACCGCATACGGGCATCAAATAGCACAACCGGAATGGAGTATAAGCAACAAATGCTAATGCCAATGGTGCTGCCCTGTTTTCAGCCTGTTATGACAGTTTATGACAGTCCCAAATCTGAAGAAATCAGCCCCGAAAGATCAAGACCAATACCCAAAGCTTGAATGACATCAAACATGAAGTCTATAGCCCTCTTGATCAAGGTAGAGAGCAAGAAGCAATGGCCAAGTGTGGAGCTGAAGTAGATGAGTGCTCACAGCCTGGAAAAAAAAATGATGCAATCTGCCCTGTTAGTGCTGAACTTGCTGTTGCTCCATGTGGGCTGAAAAGGGGGTAATGGGGGGCTCAATGATGGCCCAAGGTAGGCACATACCAAGCCATGAAGGCCCAATGCAAAGGGGAGGGAAGATATGAGCTATGGAGCTCAAGAAGAGTGGCTGCCCTTTGTTCCTGCCCTGTTTCAATCTGAGAATACACTCAAATGCCTGCAAATGCTGAAGCAATACCTCAAGGGCAAGGCCCTGATGAAGCTCAAGAAGGCCAGGATGGAGCTCGGGAAGCCGAGGAGAGTCGGGAGCTCAAGAGGTCGGCTATGGCTGCCGGGATGGAGACCCAATGCGTGAAGCGAGTCGATGCGAAGGTCGGGAAGCACCGAGTCGAGCTCGAGCAAGAGAATGCCAAGCTCTGATACCAGTTGAAAGGTGAGAAGGATCGAAGCTTGCACGCGAGCTATGGCGGGAGAGCAAGAGCAAGAAAGAGAGAGACAAGAAATGGGAACTCCAACAGTCACAATGTGTGACCGGGCCTTCCTTTATTCAAACTGTCACTAAAAGAATAAAGAATAAAGTGACGTGACGGGCGCCCGCCACCTGCAGTGTGCAGTGGCGGGTACTGTCAGTGTAGTAATACACGGGGCGGCACGGCGGAGGCGCCTTTACCCCCAACACTACAAACCTGTGATAAATGTGCATATGATGGCATATCTGAAAGAAAGAGCTTTTTCACTCTCAACTGGGGTACATCAGCTGATTCATATTAAAAACAGGCAGTCTGATTGCCCCTTTGTCCTGTATCAGACTCCAGCAATATCTGTTCCTCTGTCAAAAGCTTAGCTTGCACATAACATTTAAGTGCATAAGATGTAAAATGTGAACCCAGACAACATGAAAATTGAAATGTGTACCCTAGGTACAACCCGTTGAAGGGGGGAAAAAAAAAGCAAGCCCGTCAAAACTAGGAAAAATAATCAAATCTTGTGCCCCCTGTCCAAAGGGATCAGATAAAAACTGCCAAGTGCAACTCTTTCCTTGACCAACATGGATGTTGTTTCATTATGTTGATGGCATTGGCAAGATGAAGACTATTGTGCTTAATGGGGGCCTCTTGGATGCCATCAAAACTAAACGTGTAATCCATTGAACATGAACCAACCTTGATCACTAATAATATGTGGCACCAAACCAATGGATGTTTTAGGCTTCTTTCCCTTGAGATCTCCCAAATTTTCTGATTTTCCAGCTTGCTGCCTATTGGAACAGTCCTTAGCCATGTGACCCTTGTGTTTGCAAAGAAAGCATTTATATGCAGCCCTTAGGGTTATGCATATTACCAAGCATACTCGAATACATTGGGCCTTGCACACCATACATTGGTTGTTGCATACCATAAGGAGTTGTGCCATACATTCCCATATGCGGTTAAATGTTGAGATTCAAGCTCAATACTTGTGACCGGCCTAGTTGTGCAACTGTAGCTAGTTGTCATCAACATGTGTGCCATAATAATAAGTTGGTGTGTGTTTGGCCAATGTGACCTATCTTATCTTTTGTATGGTGTAACTTAGGCTTTACAGTATGTTACATAGAATGAATAAAAAATCATGACAATGAGAGTACACTGCTCTCTATTGGCAGCTCCGTGTCTTTGTCTACCTCTTCCCCTCTCCTTTGTCATGGTATCAGAGCTCAATCTTGAAAGAGCTGGAAGTTGGAGGGTGACTGTGACCTGCAGCTTGTGAAGAACCCTGCAGAGGTTCATTGGCAGCCATAACCTGAAGATCTTGTGGTATGTATCAATGGTTGCTTGTCTCTATCTTTGTCAGACCCTATTGAGGCCTCTATAGTGAGTTTATGGGCATCTATGGAAGCTTGTGGTTGGGCTCATTGTAGCTGGTATCAGCATCAGCCTGTCAGCGTGGATCAGGACTGGTTGCGCCTGTTTTCTTCTCCTGCAAATGGGCACCAAGTTTTGCATGGTTGTTGCACTCCATATTGAGTGACAACCTTGGCCATTGTGTGGATCTTCTTAGCACTATTGAGTGCTCAAGATTCATCAGTGAGCAGCAGTTCAATAGCCCCTCTCAGACCAGCATGGACAGACTGAAATTGCGCCTGTTTATCTGCATAAAATGCTCAGCCTTGGTGCTCACCTACTACACCTGAACATTGCAAGGATGCTTGGTATTCAGTTTGGCAACATACTCATACACTTGAATACTATTAGAAGGGCTGAAGATCAGTTACTGACTGAGTACACAGGCAGGGTGCTGCTATACATGCAGGGACAGCATGTATCTCATGATAATGTCCAGTGAGGCCCAGCTAATACTTGGGTGTTCTAATGTCTCATCTGAGGTGCCTTGAGCATTGAGTGCTCAGCTCATAACTGATATATCACTGGTATAACAGGGTTATTGGCTGGTTACAGTCTGTGCAAGGACTTTTCTTCATACTTGGTGTATATGCAATCAATGATGCCGCGATATGTACTAGTTCTCAGATGTTGTGGCAAGTATCTGAGATGCATTGAGGTGCTGTTGGGCTGAGAATCCTCCAGCTACTACAGAGTTCTTTACTGCTGTTTATAATAGGCTGCTTGCATGTCATAAACTGTGAAAGAGTTTTAGTGTATGTTAGAATGAAGTTGATGCATCTACTGATGCCTACATGAACATATTTGATGCTAGAATGGTGTGATGATGTTATGTGATACTTATGAGCAGATTTGAGCCTAGTTTATGCTTAGTTTTACTGTGTTTTCACTGTTGTAATACAGTTTACAGCCAACAGATGACAAGGTTCCCATAAAGCGGTTTGCTACTGAGTACTTCAACTGGATGTATTGACTCTACTTGCATGAGGATGTGTGTGGGATGCTTTGAATTGCAGATCTGAACTGCGACTATCATTTCTTTTGGATCTTGGCTATATTACCATAGACCGTGGTAAATACACTTGACTTATGCCTTGAGCAGTTGATGATATTTGTAGTTGCAACCTGCAAATTGTGACAAGTTTTTGAAGATTGTCTGACGACATTGTGGTTGCCTAACTGAAAAGATACTGCATCGTCTTAAACTGCTGAGTATTGCATTATGGCTAATGCAACAAGAATTGATAATATTACTCAAATTATGGGGGGGAAGCTTGACAACAAGAACATTGCTCTATGGAAGTTCAGAATGCAAAACTTCATAATTGGAAGAGGCCACTAGGATCTTTGCACAGGAGATGAAGCTGGACCGAGACTCCCAGAAGAAATGAATCCGACTGCAGAACAACTAAGAGCTCATAGATGGTGGTCAGAAAGAGTTTAGTACTAAAGTTCTGCGTTGCTTCTTGTATTGCATCTCAGACGCAATGGCTATGCAAATTACTAGTTGTCAAACTCCAAAGGATGCTTGGGACATTCTTATGAAAAATTATGGTAATGTTACTCGTGCATGGAAGGTTCAACTAAAACAACAGTCCAATAATATGACAAGGAATGGTAGGAGCATTCAAGCTTATACTACAGAGATTAAAACCATTGCAAATCAACTTGCATTAATTGGTTCCAAAGTTGAAAATGATGACATGATTGCAATTACCTTGAATGGTTTGGGAAAGGAATCAAAACCTTTGACACATCAATCTTTGTATGAACAAGCCCCCTTGGCTAGGATGAGTTACTTGCCTTGTTGCTGTATGAGGAAGTCAAGACATTAACCTTGGACATAAGATAGCTTGTTGGCCCCAAAACTGGCGCCCCTCATAGTATTTCTTTATCTTTCATTGCAAATGGATGAAGTACAATTGAGATCCTTGAATCTCCTCTGCTAATGCAAGTGCCTCTTGCTGTCATAAATGACCAATAAGCCTTCCAACCAATTTGCCCCTTGGTTTGCTTGGGGATTACTCTTCACCTTGCTCTTTGAGAGACAAATTTAGCCCCAAATTCAATATTCGCTAACCAGCCACTTAGATCTCTCTTAAATTCTTCAATTTCAGAAGCTAGAATTCAAGTCCCAAGTCCCCAAATTTGAGCACACATCTCGAGGCAGTTATCAAACCCTAATTTCCGCTGTAAATTAGGGTTTATAGTAAAGACTAACCAAAATATCCACCTCTGATGGCTCAAATGGCTAGATTTTGCTGAGATAACGTGAGAACTTGAGAAATGGCTGGAAGATGAGAGAGAATGCTATAGAAAGAGAAATTTCAAAGTTTCTTCGTGAAAATCTGAAGAAAACAATTGTTGCCATGTCCCAAGAAGCCCTATATACTGTCACCTACAACCTAGGAGTCAAAATATGTTCACCAACCTTTCTGGAGCAATCGCTTGCTATCTGGCCTCCTTCCCAATAGTCACCTGTACCTGTTGTAGGCCTCCAAATTATTGTCGCCAGCTCTTGAATAGGTATTTGATGGTTGTAGATCACTTGAACAATCTCTCTCTCTCTCTCTCTCTCTCTCTCTCTCTCTCTCTCTCTCTCTCTCTCTCTCTCTCTCTCTCTCTCTCTCTCTCTCTCTCTCTCTTAGAATAGCTCAGATATTCTTCCACTAGCCTACAACAGCCTTCTCTCCACTTGCATGGGTAAGTTTTGACAAGTGGCAACCTTCTAATCCCATTTTCTAGCATTATCTAGCTTATTAAATTAATTTTTAATTATTATTTTAGTGCCCCATGAAAATAATTTCACTAGCCAATAATTAAATTGGCTAGGCCAATTTGTCTCCCAAGTATCCCTGAGTAGTTATTAGCCCCTAGATTGGCTTTACTTACTTAATTAATATCTAGTCTTTAATGTCACCACTTACATTAATAGCTAATAAATTTGTCTGTGCCACACACAACTTTTACCTTTAGTACCAATTAATATCTTAGGGTCCTAGGTCCCACATTGTGAAATAACTAACTTGTACCTCACATGTGCAAGTCACATTTATACATTTGATTAACTTTTAATCAAATGCTAAGCAAAACATCAAAATTTCACATCCTCGTGAGACAGAAGACCATGAAGTAGGAGTTAAGAGGCTATTGAGCAAAACAACGCTTAGCACTTTATCCCACGGCTTGCTCATAGGAAGGTGATTAATGTTAAATAGGTCTTCAAGACCAAGCACCTCAATGATGGCTACCCTAGATTAACACAAGGCATGATTGGTTGCCAAAGGTTTTGCACAATGGTTCAGTGTGGACTTCAATGACACCTTTTTCTCTAGAGCACGCATGGCTATTGTCATGAGGACATGCATTTTTTGAAACCTCACTTAACATGTGGATTAATTTTTAATCACATGGTTAAGTAAATGTTGCACACATGAGATGTAATTGAGATTAGAGTAAATTTACAAGCCCGGGACTCGAGGAAATCACAGAATGTCAAAGGCAAAAGTTGCTATAAGTTATTGAAAACTAATATTTAATTATGAAAAATGCTAGAAAAATCATTTGGGAAGGCTACCACTTGTCAAAAATGCCCATGCAAGACTGAAAAACGTCTTTAGAGGCTGGAGAGAGGCATTTTTATAAATTCAGTCTGCAAGAGAGAGGGAGGAGAGGCTGCTAGTCTGATTTGTAGCCATTGGAGAACCTTCTGAGACAGCCAAGGGCAAGAGAAGACCAATCAACAGCAGGTGACAACATCTACAAGCTGTTGAGATGGGGCAGCAGCAGTAAATAACTGATTTTCTCCAGTTTTTTCCATCTACAAGCTGTTGTGGCAGGGCAGCAGCTGTATTTGACTGATTTTCAATCATTCTTCACGACAAAACTCTGAATTTTCTCTCTCTACAGCTTTCTCTCTCATCTCCCAATCATTTCGCAGCCTTGCTCCGAAGATCTCAACATTTGGACCCTTGGAGACTGAGAAATTGTAAATTTCTCTGTTGTAATCTCTAATTTACAGTAGAAATTAGGGTTTAGCAACAACCTAGGGAAGCATGCCAGAAATTGGAAGCTCCAAGGCTTGGATTTAACAGGACTGAAGGTGAATTTCAGCTAACTTCAGGCGGAGGACTAGCAGCCATTGAATTTGGGGCATTTCCATCGTCCATGAAGTGGGTGAAGACCAATTAAGTGCCCGAATCAAGGAGCAAATCAGATTGAAAACTCGCTGGTCACTTTGAAGAGCAAGGGGAGTTTGGATTGCGAAGGAAATCGGGAGAATCCCATTGCAAATCAACTTTTTCTTCAATAAAGCTAAAGAAATACCCAAAGGGGCGCCAATTTTGGGACCAATCGGGTGTGCATTGTCCAAGATCAGTAGGTAAATTTGTATTTTCAGATTTGCATTAATTGTTTGCTATTGTAATTAAGTTGTAATCGAGGATTTACCACCCATCCACGGAAGAAAGGCTAGTTTCATGGTTCCATAGCCGAGATACCATCAGATCCTTTGAATTGGTGAGCCCGTGATACTTGATTGTAACTTGGGACTACTTGCATTATTGCTGAAATTGTTCTCAGCAATGAATTACAGCAAGCATGTCTTCACATGGTGATATAGGATCAAGTGGAGAGGATGCATCACTCCTTGGTCAATCACATGGTGAAGGGAGAAATGCAATGACTAATGTTGAGTATGATTCTCAGCATGGATAGCATACTGAAAATGTGAGAAATGACCCAAATGTTGGCACTTCAATGCATTAAGAGGCTGATGACCAGCAAGGGGCTGAAGAATTTGATGATAGCTTCAAGGATCGAATGGGTACAGCAACAAATCTTTTTGCTGAATTGGCAAAGGATCCCCAGTTTACTCAATTCTTGAATGCCCCAAAGAAAGATAGCAAAGGCAAAGAGAAGAAGACACCTTCTACAGCTTCAAGACAGTGACAAGAACAGAAGGAAATGCCTAAGCCTTCTTTAGAAGAGCCCAAAATACCTGATGAGCACAAACAGCTGGTATCCGTGGGGCAGCAAGTACAAATGCATGGCCAACTTTGTAGTGCCAATACATGGAAACATGAGCAGCAAGGCAATTATGCACACGCAAGCATGGGACAACAAGGATACTTTGGTGGTGGTACCATTTTTCATGCTATGGTTGGACAGGCACCGCATACTAGAATGTATGGCACAAATCCCTATGGTATGCAGCAACCAATGCATGGCTCACAACACCCAATGTATCCGAGTAATACAAGTGGAATGTCTAATCCCATGTATGGTACCGTAAGTATGATGCTTGGGGCACAAAGCGAGCCATATGGATATGTATCGGCATCCCCAGGGACTGTTGGCACAAGGATTTGGTGTTGGGTCATGTAGGTGCTTCAGATAGTATTGGTTGGGTCTTGACTTATAAGTCAAATGAGGTCTATGTGATTGGATGGCAAAAAGGTGACTCTTGTGGATCTAGTCTTTGAGTTAGATAAGGTAGTTAAGTTGGAAGCAACTCGAGGCACATTGTATCAAGTTGCAAAATAAGGGAGTTATTAGGAACACTATCTCGAGGCACGTTGCATCAAGTTGCGAAATAAGGTAGTTAAGACTAGATCCACAAGAGTCACCTTTTTGCCATCCAATCACATAGATCTCATTTGACTTACAAGTCAAGACCCAACCAATATCTGGGCTCGTACATGGCTACTCCTCATAATGGGGGCCTTACAACTTTGAGCACCATGGATAATTGGTGGCACCATATGAGGGGTGGGGCATTGAGCATATCTAACATCTCCTCCCCCCCTTATTTCGCAACTTAATGCAATGTGCCTCGAGTTACTTCCACTATCTAGCATAATTAGGGACACTATCAAGTTGCGAAATAAGGGAGTTATTAGTTGATTGCCTAGTCTCCAACACATTGTGTTTTGTATAGGTTGAAAGGTCTTCTAGCTGTAGATGCGTGCACAGCTTTGTCCATATTCTGCCCCTTGTATTCAGCAATGTTCAGTTTTCTCCAGAATATATATATATATTATATATATATATATATATATATATTTATATTCTGCATTTGCATTCAATCCAATCATGCTCCACAATACAGCACTCTGACAGTTGAATGTCAACTTAAAAATAATGTTGACAAAAGAGGAATGGTCTCTATGAAACTATATCGCAATCAACCAAAATGAAATTCCTTCAATAGCTAAGCTCATGATTGACCCTAACTCCAGCTAAGGATCATAGGAAAGAATGACCACTCTAAAAGGGTTATTCACGAATGGAGGGAGGATTCCAGAAACTATCACTAGGAAGGTTCCTTGCTCACATGTCCTCTATCCTCATATTGTTAATAAAGGCAAAACAGAAGACAAAACCAGCTCTCCTATGTTATTTTCATTCTAGGTGGAGGATGGGAATCATGCTTTTGTGATCCGTGATTACACACATGCTATGCAACCTGCATTCAACTTCATGATCCAAAAGCAATCAGTAAGTGTATAGGCACAAGCCTGATTGTGCAATCCTTCATATATGAACCGATATGCCAAGTCCCGATTAACTCCAAGAAAATCAGGAATCGCTTAACTATAAAAAAGACTATCTGCCAGGATTATGTAATATGGTTTCTCTCAACTAACAGAAGGTAAAAGCCTTGTCTCTGCAAGATTAAGATTGTGTTTCCTATACAATCCCTCCATCCCTGCACAACCCCCCACTCCACGCCCAAAAAAAGAAAGAAAACAAAAGTCCACAAAATTTCATGCCTGAACCATCAAGAATGTGAAGAGCTGCTTAAGCATGATAAACACTTCCTGCAAGGTTACACAGTACTGTGCTCTGGACTGACAGAAGGTAAGAAAGCCTGGTTTCCCCCCTGCCCCCCCACCCTCCCCGCTCCAAGCCAAAACCACAAAAATTAAACCCTCGGGCAGTCCCTCTCCTTTCTTTTTGCTTAATATCTGTGTATTATCGATTGAATGGTAAAGTTCTAACCTTGCAAGTTCGTATGTCCAAAGTGTCCACCCCATGACATGTAATGGTTTCTCCTTCCTTCCATCCAAAAGAATCCATGGTGAGAACCTCATACCGTTTTCATGATTTGTATCCACACAGTTTTTGAATGTGTACCTTCCGTGTGAGTAAATCTAGTGCAAAGTGATGTTCAAAGAAGATAATGTTGGGTTTTTTCCGAACAGTCATAAGCAGAGCTCTCTCAATTTCCCTGCCTGTCATGTCTGCAGCATGCACTATACGATGATGAGAATGACCACCCTCACGAGCAAGATGCAGCCGTCCATCTTTGCTTTGGTCAAAGGAAGCACCCATAGCAATCAGTTCTTTAACCCGTTCTGGTCCCTCTCGACATACGACCTGTCAATGTGGCAATATAATTAAGAATTTTCTGTGATCCAAAGACTGCCGTACATATCAAGATCCAACAGTAGAGTGTGAGAAAATTTGCACCTCTACTGCTTCTTGGTCGCAGAGATAGTCACCAGCGACCATGGTATCTCTGATGTGATTCTCCACAGAGTCTGAGGGATCCAAGACGGCACTTACTCCACCTTGGGCATAATTGGTGTTTGTCTCGTGAGGTTCCGCCTTTGTGATTATGGCAACGGTGCCATAAGAAGCAACATCCAGTGCGTACCTTAGCCCTGCTATTCCACTACCAATTACTGCAAAATCAAACCAATAAGTCCCTGGCTCACTTTCAATAATGCCTCTTTGTCCATCTTCACCAGCAGGCATGGCCGGATTCAAAGCAGCCTTTGGCCTGAAAACTGCTCTCTTGCTGCCGCAGATGTGTTGGTCGTGTTTGCCGATCCCGAACCCGCCGGACCTGGTACAAGATGAAGTATTAGAACTGTAAAAGGCAACGCTGGAAAAACACACAGAGAAGTGTGATGTGGTGGCATTAAAAAGCAAGGAGATGATCACCTGGGGAGCGATAAACCAGTACTGCAGGCCTCGAGAGGGAGAAGACAGGTAGAAGAAGGCACTCTCATGGCGAAAGGGGGGTGGGGGTCACGGTGGTGATGAGGTATGGCGATCAGGGAGCTCGCATCCATGAGGATAGAAGAGCACATGTTGTGGAAGGTGGCCGTAGGGGAGGTATTGGATTTGTGCGATGTCTCGGTTGTGTATGTTAACGACTCTTCTGGTCTGCGGAGTAATGAGAGCAGCAGTAATATAAAGAAGATAACAGGAGTCTTCTCTGCCAAAACTTCTCTCTTCCGTTCTCTTTTAGTCGTTCGTCACGAGTCGCGCTGTGTTCGCGGCGGCGCTGAGAGAGAGAGAGAGAGAGAGAGAGAGAGACGGCTTGATGAGAGAGGGGGGGGGGGGGGGCTTGATGAGTCGGCGCGGGCCTTTTGGGTGGTGGAGAGACTCGAGTCGAGAGGATGATCGACGTGGTCCCCAGAGAATCTAGTCTAGAATCTTTCTTTATTTTCGTGGCTGCTTTTTTGGATCAACAAATTTCCCATCCATCGATATTTATTGTTGCCACGCATCCGCAAGGGTTCTCAAGGCTTCCCGCAATCAGAGAGGTCTTCCTCCTCCCAATGACATTCGATTTGTCTGAATCTCAAACTCTCATGGCCAAAAGTGATTCACTTACTTTATGGCTTGCTTTAGGTCTAGGAAGACCTTTTTTTTTTAAATAATGCATGCAAAAATTGATATTAATGAGAAAAGGTAAATATAGTTACAACATAAAAGTTATGCCCCTTGGCCTAAGCCAAAACACAAAGCTTCTTACAAAACAACTTAAGGAGCCAGCGTGAATCCTTGAGTTGCTTCAAAACTAGTAAAATCTCATCCTTTAGTGAACCTATAGCTTCCTCAATGCTCTTGATAGTGCAAGATCTAAACACACATGTATTCCTCCATGACTAGATGAACTTCAAGGTGATGGTAGATAGGAGATTGATCAGTCTCCAAGTGCCATCGTCCAACGAACCTTGATCACCAAATAGGACCACTGAAAAGCATAGCATGTCATTCAAAAACAAATTTGCATGTCTAATCCACTATCTCACTTTCCTCCAAAGAGGCTTCACTTGTACACAATCCCACAAGGGATGTTTATCAGTCTCCACTACTCTCTTACACAAAGGACGTAGAGGGGATGTTTGTATTTTGTTAGCCAAATGGCACCTGAAGAGGTAATTTCTTAAGTAGCAGACGCCACCGAATTACATTCAAACTAAGAGACGGCGTAGCCCCCCATAGTCTTTTAATTCTCTTCTTCCAAGTTCTAAAGCTAGCTTCCACTTACATTGCACAGAGAGGAATATGGCAGTGGAGGGCACAAATACATCCCATAGAGATTTGCAGTGAACCAGCGATTTGCCCACGTGGCTAGCAAGGTCCTTCAATACTGAGTCATCTTTTTTGACCGGAAAGGTCGGCCATGCTAGCTTTAGATGAGTGAAAATAGAGCATAATAAGTCAAACTCCTTATTGTTCAACTCATATCTAATCCGCATTGAATCAGTTTGCATCCAAGAACATACAGCATTGTCCCACAAATTGTCCCAAATTCTAATTTCCTTATCGTGCAACGCTTTTGCCAACTTTTTAATTCTGTGTAACGGGGCACACTTTGGATCATACACAACAGGAGATTGCTGTTTTTGTGTACCAATAATTGACTCCTCTTGGTCCTAGGTCTAGGAAGACCTTAGTAGGGACGTGTATTTTATTACCCCCAATGTTTGCAATTAGAGTGCTTATTTACTGTCAATCCAAAGATAATAGGATTAATGTCAATCAATATCTTTGTATTACAAAAGTGTAGACAAAGATTAAGCTAAAAGATCAAGATCAAGCATCTTTGTCATATCCTCTTTGTCCAATACTCAATATTCTCTAGAAACCAATTTACCTTATACACTACATCCTCCCTAATACCTTAAAAGACAAGAAGTGGCAAGCAAAGTTACTGTGCATGGCAAGTTCGCTCAGCAATCCAATTCTCATCTTTCTCTCCTTTTTTCCCTCTCTATTTCTAATTTTTAATCTTCACCCTCTCTTTCTGTCTGTCTCTCTCTCTCTCCCCATCCCAATTTCTTGTCTAAATTTCTCTCTCTCTCTCTCTACCTTCTATTTTAGTTTATTTTTTCTCCTCTCCTAGTTCTCTCTCTCTCTCTCTCTCTCTCTCTCTCTCTCTCTCTCTCTCTCTCTCTCTCTCTCTCTCCCTGCTTTTCTTCCCTCTCTCACTCTTTCTCTCTCCTTTTTATTCTCCCCCCTCTCTCATCTCTTTTCCTTCTCTCTCCCTCTCCTCTTTTTCCCTTTTTTTCATTCTTCTTCTCTCTCTCTTCATTCTCTTTTTAAATTATTTCTTTTCTCTCTCTCTTTTAAATTTTATCTTTTCTCTCTCTATTATTCTCTCTCTGTGTTTATATTCTCTCTTATTATTATTATTATTATTATTATTCTCCTCTCTTTCTCTCTCTCTCTCTCTCTCTCTCTCTCTCTCTCTCTCTCTCTCTCTCTCTCTCTCTCTCTCTCTCTCCACCCCAGTCTCTCTCACTACAAGATACAAGCCTCATACTGACATTCAAAGCGACGAAAATTTTCACCAAAAAAATTGCTCCCATCGTCACTAAACACATTGGTATTAGCAACACTATAGAACCGTCACTATTTGCGTCACAAATAGCGATGGTTTGTGACACAAACTATGATAATAATAGCTAAGCATGCAGGTAAATTTGCAACGCTAATAGTGACGGTTACAGAGGAAAAAATTTGTGATTGTAAGACTATGTGCTATATTTGGGCCAAACAAAAGGGTTACAGTAAAGTGTACAATGGTCGTCAAAATGGAGGCAAAGTGTACTTGAATCCACAAGACTAATACATAAAATGAATACAAGATCGCTTAATGAAAGCGCTCATGGAATCATGGCAAGATACAAAGGATGATAATAACATAGTGCATAGAAAATACCTACATAAATCACAGGACCAAAAAGAAAAGAATGTGCACTCCACGGATCCAAGTGCGAGCTATAAATCCTCGCCATCCGAAAACTCGTCCCACTGCGAAGGAGCGTTGAACAGACTCTGTAAAAAGAAATAACTATACAACACTCCACCATACAATAATGTATTTTAATTAAATTTAGTAACTATGGACAAGAAAGATGAGTTACTTACTGGGCCGCCGCGTATATACAATCTATCAATCAATGCAGTGAGACCGTGTCTCTTTGCATATCAAGTCTCTAGGCCGATGGAATCGTGGTTTGTAATGGAGTGCTGCAAAGAAAACAAAATACAACTATTAGAAACATGATTGTCAGTACAAGCGATATTGCAAAAAAAATAAGCGAGAAGAACAAAAGAAAAACTTATAAAGTTCTCCATATAAGTCTGCGTAGCCCCCACTCCTAAGATGATGGACCACTCCTGCCTCCAGTCGTGCCCTCACTGCCTCACATTATTGTCTCCCATGTCCTGGAGAATCTGTAGCCTCCTCCCTGAGTCAATGCCAGTCATTTGCGTCTAGCTACTCGAGCTTTGAGGCCCCACTCTTAAGTGCCTTGCGTACGTCCGATCGTTTGTGTGACATGTATACACACATGCACTACATCATCTAGCTATGGAAAACCTATATGTTGCGGTGGGTACCGAAAACTCCTCATGTAAGGATGCTACTATGTAGTCATTGTTGCCCTTCGGTATGTTCTTCCAATTATCCAAGAGATTGTGCCGAAAAACTTGTTGGCACAACTCTCTCATATGAGCCATCAACAGTTTCAGAACACAAGAATACAGCATACGTGACGGCTATTTCTCTCTTCCTCTTCCTTTCTTCTTCTCCCTCTTCTTATTTCCTATCTTTCTTTCTCTCCCTCTCTTTCTTTGTTGCCCCTCTCTTTGTTTCTCCCCATCCCCTTATGTTTTCTCACTCATTCTCCTCTCTTCCCCCCTCTCTCTCTCTCTCTCTCTTTCCCCATTTCTTTGTTATCTTTCATGTTTATTCTCTCTCTCTCTCTCTTTCATTCTCTCTTCCTTTTCCTTTCTTTTTTTCCCTTTCTTGTTTCCTATCATTCTCCCTCAATGCACCACATTCTCTGCCCTCTCTCATTTCTTATCTTATTTCCTCTCTTTCTCCCTCAATGCACATCATTGTTTTTTTTTTTTAAGAACAAGAACAAACCCTCTCTTTGTTTTTCTCTGTCTCCTCGTGTCTTCTCATTCATTCTCCTCTCTCCCTCCCTCTCTCTCTATATTTCTCTCTTTCTTTATTATGTTTCATGTTTATTCTATCTCTATCTCGTTCTTTCTTCCTTTTTCTTTCTTCTTCTTCCTCTCTCATTTTCTCTCTTTCTCCCTCAATGCACCTCATTCTCATCAACAACAAAAAAAAACGAAAGAAAAGGAGAAAGGACAAGAACAAACCAAGAGGGAGTAATGCACTCTTTTTCGTCTCCTCTTCGCGATAGCGGCTCCTCTTCGCCCTTCATGCACTTCCTCCTCTTCTTCACAAATGGTGTAAGCGGCAATGAGAAGCTCTCCTTCTCTCTCTTTCTCTCCCTCTCCCTCCCAAGCACACAATCTATTTCGCTCTCTCTTTCGCTCTTTGCGGCAAAATGCCGCGCTCCAGTTTTGGCCCCTTTTTTTGTCTGAGTAAATAGTGACGTCGCTAATTTACTTCGGAACTACCCATTGCTATTCCCCTATATCCTTGTAGTGTCTTAAAGTATGAAAATTTTATATTTTTTCTATATATAATTCTCTCTCTTCTCCTCTCTCTCTCTTTTCTTTTATTCTCTCTCTATCTCTCTCCGCCCCCTTTTCTTCTACTCCCCTTTCTTCTATTTTTCCTTTTTTTCTTCTTCCTTTCTCTCTTTTAAATTTTATATTTTCTCACTCTCTTCCCCCTCTTCTTCTCTCTCCCTTCCCCTCTCTCAAAAAATATTTAAATTTATAAAAGACTTTTCTATTTCCTCTTTTTCCCCATCTCTCTTCCTCTTTCTTCTTCTCCTCTTTCTCTCTCTGCTTTTCTTCTCTCTCCCCTCCTCTTTTCCTTTTCTCTCCCACTTCTCTTTTTCCTTTTTTTCTTCTTCTCTTTCTTCATTCTCTCTTTAAATATTTTCTTTTCTTTTTCTTTTAAATGTGATCTTTTCTCTCTCTATAATTCTCTCTCTCTGTGTTTAAATTCTCTCTATTCTTCTTCTTCTTTCTCTCTCCCCTTTTCTTCTCTCCCTACTTTTCTTCTCTCTGTCTCTCTCCACCCCTCTCTTCTCTTTTTTAAATTTTCCTCTCTCTTAAATTCTATATTCTCTCTCTATAATTCTATTTCTCTCTATTCCCCTTCTCTCTCCTCTTCTTTCTTTTTTTTCTTGGAGACACACACACACACGCACACACACACATATATATCTCACATTTTTCTTTTCCTCTTTCTTTCTCTTTTAAATTTTTTTCTCTCTATTTTCCTATTTTCTCTCTCTCTTTCTCTCCCCCTATTTTCTCTCTCTTTCAAATTATATATTTTCTTTGTCTTTCTCTCTAAGTTAAAAACTATATCAAAAAATGTTTAATTTAAAAAGACACTTCTCTTTTCTCTTTCCCCCCTCTCTCTCTCTCCGTCTTTTCTCTTTCTTCTTCTTCTTCTTCTTCTTCTTATCCTTCTCCTCCTCCTTCTTCTTCTTCATCTCCCTCTCAAAGTGTGTGAAAAAATAAATCAAAAAATTAAATTTAAAAATATTTAATTAAAATAAAATTTTAAAATATTTAATTAAAAAATTTACATTAAAAAGTTTGATATAACTCACAGAGAGAGAGAGAGAGAGAGAGAGAGAGAGAGAGAGAGAGAGAGAGAGAGAGCCTAGGCCCTACACATGACAGAGAGAGGGGGGGAGGAATTTAATTAAAAAGGGGAGGGGGAAAAGAAAGAGAGAGATTATACGTGAGAGAGAGGGGAGGGGATTTTAATTAGAGAGAGAGAGAGAGAGAGAGAACCTAGGCCCTACAAGGCCCTACAATGAGAGAGAGAGGGGGAGGGGGGGCACTTTTAATTAAAAAGGGGAGGGGGAAGAAAAAGGAGAGATTACATGTGAGAGAGAGGGGGTTTTAGTTGAAAAAGGGAGGGTTGGAAAAGGGGGTAGGTTCGAGAAGCCCTCTAGAGGTTCGGGGCTTTTCGAACCTACAATCAAAATAATATAGTAGTAAGATAGATTGAACACTAAGTGTTTAAAAAGTCAACTCCCTGTGCCTATTCCAAGCCCTTAACATGCCAAATTTACATAATATCATTCCATTGTTGTTCCACCCTTCAAGCCCTATTCTAGATATGATTTCCCATGCTTTAAGAGACACCATCTCTTTAAGGACCCTTTCTTTAAGAAGCAACTTCAAAGACCAAATTCCTTTTCAAAATCTCAAAAAATTGAGATTCGTCTATTAGCTCGGTCTTTCGTGCTTTCCTCACTCTCAACACTTATGATTCCCCTTTACTAACTACCTTCTAAGTGTCTTTTTGTCAAGGCCTTGCATTAACTCTTTCATTACTAAATCTAGTCATAGTGTTCAATCGCTCTCATTAAGACGACTTCCCAAGGTTTATTTTGAATCCAACTACCTTTTTGTATAGCTCCCAAAGATTCAAAGCTTTTGCCATCTTCAACTTGTATGATTTCAGCAACATAAATAAGTCACCTACAAATCCTTGGCTAGCTAATTGTTTACCTCTACATTTGATTCCCTCTAGTTCACTATCCTCAATCATTTTGTCCATCGTACAGAACAATGGGTGTGTGGCTACTACAAACATCAAGGGACTCAAGGGATGCCCTTGTTCAACCCCCCTATGCACCTAAAAGGGATCTAGTAGTGTGCCATTTATAGAAACATATGCTTTTGTGACCTCATGTAGAAGAAAAGGAGGATTTGCTATTTTTCTATCAAAGTGCACTATTTCAATTACACTCGAAAGTAATTCCATTTGACTTTGTCAATGGTCTTTTCAACATCTAGTTGCAAAATGACCACTTTTTTGACCAAAGGCTTTAGCCCATTGAGTTACCATCCTAACATTCAAGATATTATCCAAGAGTAGCTTGCCTTTGACAAAACCATATTGATGCTCATTTATACCATTATGAATGACTTCTATCATCCAACTAGCCAATGCTTTTGCTAGTATCTTGTGCAATGTGGCCATGAGGGAGATAGGCCTCTCATACATTGACTTTGCTATGTGATTAGGCTAAGGACACTTCTAGTCTATGATTTTGGTATCTTTTCTTTCATCCAATATTCATTCATAATCTTTAAGGCATGATCTTGAAGCTTCAATAAGAAGTGTATCAACAACTCTACAATGATGCCATCAAAACTTGGTGGAAACTTCCCTTTCCAAGATTCCTTGATGCACTACAAATATCTTCACTAGTAAACCCTCTAGTTTGCATTTTATTATCTTCTTCATTACTCACTTGAACTATAGACAATAATAGCCGATTTGATGCATCTATCAATCAATTATACATGATCATGAAGAGATTGATCATGGATTCTACAAGAGGCTGCAATGCTCTCATGATTAGTCATCCAACTACCATCTTTTGTTGCAAGACCATTAAACTCTCTTTGATTTTCTTGCGCCTATTGCATAGAAGGCTTGATTTCTCTATTTCCCTAACCAATTATGCCTACATGATGGTGCCGAATTAGCTTAGCAACACATTTTCCCTTTGGTCAAGCTCTGACCCTCAACTCTTCCTACCAAATATATAAGAATGTTCTTAGATCATTGCAAATTTTCTCTCCTTCTCACAAATCCATATTTGTAAGTTTATACATTGTTGTACTACATGCATTTTTCTAAAGAAAGGTGTGCCATTTTTCTAAGATCCATGCCATTTTACACACAAATTAAAAAGCTTAGTGGTGGCATTGATGTGGCCTCTCATCTCATAGAAATCAAAAATTCATCACAATGCTTTCTTAGTAGATTTTGGTGGTAAAAGAAACCTATTATACAAAAATGAGGATTTAATACTAAATATTGAAGGAGCCATAAAGAACCATTTGGATGGCAAGTTTAGAACTCACCATCTAGTGAAAGCTCTACTACTCCATAGCTAGTCACCAATATGAGCATGATAATCACATTACTAGACTTCACAACTAGTTATCTATCACATAACATTTACCTAAAACTAATTGTATATTTGCAAAAGCAATGAGGTAGAAAGTAGCACAAATACCTTAAAACACCATATTGGGGAATATGGGAATTTTCCATAACTTTGGGACATGTGGTCAAATCTTTAGATTTGTCATAACTTGAACACTATAACTCCAAATCGAGCACTCTATAGCTCAATAGATTCCATTTTTCAAGCGCTTTCCAATGATAGGTCACATCATATGATTTTGAGAAACTTATGGGCATGTTATCCGAGTGCACCTTTTAAGTATTCAAAAATGGGAATTGGGAGATTCCCAAACTCACTAATATTGTGTTTTAATCACACCTATGTGGTTATGCTAGCCTACACATATGCACACATAAGGATTAACAACATCAAGGCATTACATGTGGACTACTAAGTCACAATAATTTTTTTTGTCTTCTTGAATCACTTAAAAGTAGTCTAAGTGAGAGAGTAAGTGTGTGTGCATGCATGCATGCGTGTTAGTCTATATGTGAAATACTCATTAGAAATATTGTTAAGTATTGAAGAGTTCAAGTCCATAAGACATAATGCCTATACCAAACTAGCATTATAGAAATTAAATCAAAAAGTGCATAAGAGGAGTTTTCCACAATTAGTTTGAAAAGGTACATGAAAAGGCCATAAAAGTTTCAAATACAAAGCATGAAGTTTGGAAGCAACTTCCCACTTCATTGACAATTACAAAGGACCAATACTATATATGATGTATGTGTGTGGCGACCATGGAAGGAGGGAGCTTTAAAAAGTCCATGACCTCTTCTTTAGGTGGTGAGGATAAAAATTATCATGCTCATTGCTTAACTTTTGCTATTTAGCCAATAATTTCGCAAAATGAATAAAGTTTTGTATTTGTGTAGGATTCCTTCCCAAACTCAGTAATAGAAGCGGACAATTACAAACATTTTGCGCTTTGGGGTTTCCAACCTGGCCATGGGGAAGCTCTTTGATGTAGAGTTTGTACTTTAATATGTCTATTGGAGGGCAAGTGGGCTAGCCAATCGTCCAAATTAATGAGTACAAAATACAATTCCTTACTTGAGTTTGACAAGATATCACATGATATGGTTGCAATCATCATTGCCATAAAGGATTCTTTAGGGTAAGCTTCAAGTATGTTCTATTAGAGTTCTTTTTGGATTTGACATCATATTTGAGATCAACCTTTTTGTACGTCTATTTCAAAATACTTAAGGGTTGGGATCTATTTCATGCCTTCCATCTCAAGCACATACGTCAACTATTCTTTTCTTTCCACCCAACAACTCTTAAAACACTATTTGTCTTCACTAGTTGATATAATATATAACCTTTTTGCATTTAAGAAAAACAACTCTAGAACACTAGGTCTTCATATAAGGGAGATAAACCTAGAATTAGGCTTTCAACTAGTGACCTAGGATAAATTGAGTGGAAAAAAAAGCCCAAAACTCTAACATTTACTTAAATATCAAAAATGAAAACATCTAATATATAAATACAATCATGGTACTATTTCATTATCATTAGCATGATGAAACTTCCCCCAATGATATATACACATGATCAAGTCTCTTATTATGAAATCATCAAAAACTCTCACTAACGTATAGTTCATGGAGACACCTTCCAAAATTGATGCCGATAGACATAATAATATAAATGTCTTATCTGCGTAATGTTTTGCAAAACTAATATGCATATTTGAATAATGGTGGTCAAAATTTGAGAAATTTAGTAATAGTTAGGAGAACCATTCAAAGGGTTGAAAATATTCCTCTCCTTAATATGCATATTAGGTATGAGCATTATAGAAGAAAGTCTCAACATCACTCTTTTTTTAAAAATGATCATGCTTATCTTTGTAAGAACCAAGATCTAATGTCCTTTTCCATTTTGTCTTGAAAGGCATCAAAAGTGTATTCTTTTCAAATCAATAGAATAGAACTTGAAATCTTGGTCTCATAATTCTTGTGTTCTTTGGATAAACAACCTGTCATATCATATTAAATATAACCAACACTACACTACCTCATACTAAAGGTATTGTGCACAAACCTCATGATAGGCACAAATCATAAGTAGCAAAAAATGCCAAACTTCTAATTTAAATGTGGTTGATGAAAGGTTATTCACTATGTTTTTGGATTGTCTTGTGCATGGTAAAGGATTGATGGAGACATCTTTCTAGGTGTGACACTCGCTCTTGTTTACATGGGTGATTCCATTATTAGTGGTTCCATGATATACACATCAAGTAGTACTATCATTTATGTGTTTAAAGAGTTCTTACTAGCACTCTTTTTCATAATTGGGTGCCTTGGGGGTATCTCTTGATTATTTATTTTGTGACTACCATTGTTTGTTGATTACTACTTTAGTGTTGACAAAGTGAATTTGTATTATTCATTCTCACTCTAAATTTATTTATCGTTAGATTTGGTTAATGTGTGGAGATAGGCAATGCATATGTCATGATGCTAGGGTAAGTACTCAACCTATTTTGGTTTACAACATCATCAATTATTTATTTTCATGAGGCACCAAGTAATGGATTATTATTATAATTATTAAAATGCACTTAGTCTTAGTATTCAATTATTCATTCGATATATGAATGTTTGTAAGCCTTAGCTCAAATTAACAAGGAAATTTAAAAATGCATGGTAATATTTTTGAAAAGGGATATGTTGGGCACAAATTGTTCTAATTCAACAAAATATGTGCATTGTAGAGAGTGCTCTCAATGCACGGGGGGAGATTTAAGCTACCCAATCTATTATGCTATGGTGAGAGTGATCGTAGGGGAAGATTTAAGCTACCCAATCTATTATGCTTGTAATTTATAGATAGAATGACTTTTTTGTGTTGGTTTGACACAAAAGTTATCGAAAGAAGTGTAATCCAAGGATTATATGATCCAAATTGGGAGGTAGCTTTGATAATTCCATTGGAAGGTGTGCATATTGTACATTGCATGTAGATTCTTGATAAACTCATAAGTTTCCATCTAGATTATGCTTACTCTATAAAGTATACATAGGTTTTGTACACTTGTATCGAGAAATGTAAGGCTTGTAAAAAGCCTAATAGATAGAACGGTAAATATGTGAGTAAGAAAAAACATCACATTTTATTAATAAGTATCTTATATTCAAATTGAGCTCATATGTTTTACATTTTGTTATAGTGCTAACAAGTATTTGTCCTATGTAGCACATTTTATTAGGGCATGAAACATACTTTGTTGACAATTATAGAACATTATTACTATGGAACATCCAAGGCATGGAAAATTCGCCATATCAAGCAAGAAGACTTTACTTTAGAACCACACGACACGGTGGCATGCTAACAAAAGCAAAATTGCTCTACAAGATGTTCAATACTTTCTACAATATACAAGTTTAGTGTATATGCTCATCAAACACTTTGTAACAAATTGAAGAAGACATTGATGAAGATCCAAATATTTGTTGAAATATAATTTTTCTCATTAATGTGATGAGTATTTTTCACAATACATGTGATTTTAATCACATTGCTTTTTTGTAGGGAATTCAATAAAAGGGCCTTCTCCTTTTACAACTTCTTCATCTTTCCTTTCTCATTCTAACAAGAGAACATCTGTTTTGCTCTGCATGAGATATATTTGTCTCTTGTGACCTTGTAATGGGTGATTCTTTGATGCCAGGAGGCATATTCCACGGTGGATTCCGTGAGGTTTTACGGTGGATTCCGTAAACTTAGATGACCGGGGCTCATACGCAAAGAGGATTCTTTGTGCGAGAAGTTGATGGGGACGCCTGTCCTTTTCGGGCGTTTCATTAATTTAGTGTGTACATGGGTGATTCCATAGCGGGTGATTCCGCAAAATGCATATTAAATTAATAAACGTTTATGAGTTTAGAGTGCGCACTCGTAATAAATTAAGGTTAGGATTTATTTCTAACCAGTTGATTTATTTATGTAGCTGAAGACTGCTAGGTATTCACTTTTGTCGGTTTAATTGTGTTATTTTACTAACGATTGTGAATGCTTCAGTTGATGTGTAGAGATAGCAGGAGTGGCGGAGGAAAGCATTGGAGTCTAGCGGGTTTCCGACCTTTGGATATATTTTGATAGGCGCCACGTCTATATTTTGATTATGTCTATAGAGACATCGACTATTTATTATTATTTTGTATGCGCTTATGCGCCTGGATATGTTATTTTTATTTGGACATTGAGATTGGGCGTGCCAGACACTATGGGCACCGTCCATTAGCTTTATTTTCTTATTTTTGGTAGAAAGCAAACTCAAAAGCTAAAAGCTTGTCATATTTTTGTAATTGGGCTATTTTTGAGCATGAAGATTGGAAATATACATTAAATACATGCTTTGTGAAGCGCTCACACAAGGCATGGGGGAGATTCAACCCAATTTGTCTCTTGTCTCATGTCGTGCTTGTTTTTACATTGGTCTTTGTGCTAAAAAGTAGAGTGCTTTGTTCTTGAGGACCTTTGGGAAATCACTACGGGAGCTACCTGCGTCCGATCTGTGCACCAGAAAGGACAGGCGTCCCCATCAACTTCTCGCACAAAGAATCCTCTTTGCGTATGAGCCCCGGTCATCTAAGTTTACGGAATCCACCGTAAAACCTCACGGAATCCACCGTGGAATATGCCTCCTGGCATCATTCTTTGAAGGGTCCAACCAAAGTATAACCACTATAGCACAAGAAGTATCCACTTCTTCAACCTTTGAAACTTGGAGCATAGACAAAAATCGCGATTATGACATACATATTAATAACTTTATTTCTATTTAGAGGCATATCTAAAAAACCCAAAATTTGAGAAAAGATTTTTAGCACATATCAAAATATACAGGTTAAGCCTTGGAAAGTAGCAAGCAAGTGTAGAGTCCACCCCAACCTTAACCCTTGCGCCACCTGAATAGCATTAAAAATTATCATTATTATCAACTAATACATGGAAAGTCAAGTAAGTATTTCACATATGATTACTTAAGCATTGAAATATTAGGCACACCCAAAATGTAACAATGGAGCTCATGTTTTGAGGATTCTTACCTTCCTTCACTCTCTCTTTCTCCCAATGACTAGTGAAACTCACCTCTAGTTTCTCTATGGTAACACTTCATTCCCATTATGAATTCCAATTCTTCTTTGGATATCCATAAACTCTTGTTTAGCAGAAAGTCTCCTTCAGTACTCTTGAGATTTTTGCAAGCAAACCCAACTGCACCATCGATATCAAAAAATTATGTAGGATTGGTATATTGAAAAAAGAGTACTCCAATGGATTTATCCACAAACAAAGTCCTCCTCCTCACATGAATCTACAATACTCTCCATGGAGTAGTCCTCCCTAATGCATTTTGAAACATCATTTCATAGCATGAATTCCTTTTCAAGTATAGGGAAGGATGGAAAACTTGCTAGTGTGAGTGACTCAATAGCCTTTGGCATGCCTTTCTTCTCCTCTTCCATCAAATTTTTGTCTTTAAAGTTTGATGTATCAAGTTCCCTTGACATAGCGTCCTTCTCCTCAATGGACAATACCTCCTCAATATCCATGCTTACACATTCAACATCTTCAATTCTCTTACAATTGATTTCCAATTGGTGAAATTTGGTTGGGTTTGATGGTTCTTCCTAGTGGTCAATGAAGCACACAACCTAGAATATTGTCAATAAAACTCACATTTTTGTTTATGGAATGAATAGGTTGATGTTGCTCTACAATATTCAATAAGTTTTTGTAACCTTTTCTTTACAACCCTCCTTTGATTCTTAACCCTTTCCTGAAAATGGATAGTGGATAAGAGTCTTGAACTCTACATACGCCTTTGTAATCTTAACCATTTCCTCAAAGCTCCAAAACTCCTCTTGGGAGTATAATATGCTTGACAATATGACTTGCTCTATCTTGAATGGTGCATTGAAGATTTTCTTGGCATTGTCAAAGCAAGAAGATATACTGAAATTAAGGTATGTATGCTACATATTATTGTAAAACTTAGTCTTTTAATGTAGTTAATGATTATTGAATTTTGTGTTGACTCTAATAATGTAAGAAGTTGGGAATAGTTAGAATGTTGATAATATGCCATGTCACACAGACATTGGTATATAAGGAGAGAAGTTGTAATTTTTCACATTTTTTTGACATATCAATACAATTACAATCTTTCTCTCCCTTCTTGCTCACAGCTTCTATGGCTTTCTCATCTTTCCTGTCTTTCTCTCTCTAAATCTAGTCTTTCTCTCTCCTCGTCACTCTTATTCTCTCTCTTCCTACAGTCTTTCTCTCTCCTCTGTAGTCTTTCTCTCTCCTCTTTCTCTTCCCCTAGTTCTCTCTCTGACAAGTGGTATCAGAGCTTCAATCTTTGATCCATTATTTTTCCCCAATTTCAATCTCATTTTCCTATTTCAAAACCAATTTCAAACAAAAATGGTACAAGACAGTGACTAGTGGAGTGCTGCAGGACAACTACAATTAGCAAGTGACTACTTCTGGAGATATCCAAGGTCAGATATGGCGGGTAAAGGCTTAAATGGCTGGATGTCATCAAATTTCATGCAAAAATGGAGGTAACTAGGGTAAAGGATGGTTAACCGAGCTTAGTTAGAGACTAAACTACAGTTACTTTACAAAAGAGAGCTTCTCTTCTCTCTCCTTCAAGCTTTTGGCTGAAGCTTCCATGGTGGATGTCAAGAATCTCCACAAATATCTCTCTCTATGCTGAACATCTCACTGCCAAACCATGGGGCAAAGATTTTTTGTGGCCTAAGCTTCAAGAGGAGTACCACACATGATGCTTGCTGCTGAATTTTAGCCAGGAAACTGCCCGAAATTTGCGCCGAAAAATGCGTTGATCTTCCTGCTCCTTCTCCTTGCTCAGCTGCTCCAAATTCTCAGCTCACTGATCAATGGTTGCAAAAGCTTCATCAAACACTTGATTGCATCAACTTTCAGCTCCAAGAGAACTCTTATCAACCATTCCTCTGCTCAAAACCCTAATACACAGCAGGGCAACCATAGCCACAGACATGGAAGCTCAAATTTCTCAAAATTTTAGACTTCCCCGACCTTCAAGGCTTCTCTAAAGCTGAATACAAGCTGGATAGACTTCAAGATTGAAGACATTGAAGAGGTTTCAGCCCGTGCATGTCAATGAAGCTCAAATGGAAGGATTATTTTGGGGCTTTTCATCAAGGAGCTTGAATCTTTGAGGTTCAAGTGTTCAAGCAAGGCTGGAGTATTGATTCTTCAAGAATTTCATTATATTGAAGCATGTATGGACTGATTTCATGGAGATTTCAAGCTTTATGATGGATTATGAAGAACTCTTGCATCAACGGGGTTGAAGCTGACATCCATCATATTTTTCAAGCTTAATGGAGGTATTTCCCTTTTACTAATCTCTGAAATCTCTCAATAATCCTATTGCTAATGGCCTTTCCACTTGTTGATGAGAGGTTATTGATCAATTAATTCACTGGATTGATCAATAGATCAGAGAATAGTATTAATTTTCTTCAATCTCAGCCTATTTCATTGAATTTCTTTTGATTCAAACCATTACTCATCATAGGTATCATTTGATCAGCTTGATGCATAACCTTGATTTGTTTTGTTGAATTTTTTCTCACCCAAGCTGAAATATTGTAAAAGGGTAAGTACTAGCAATCAGTGAGTCACTGAATTGCATAGGTAAACCCTTCTCCCATCTCAAGTTTTCTTATCTCAATCAATTGCATCTCATGAAAGGCTGAATGAATATTTTTGGAATTGCATATCATGCTGATTGCTTAGCACACTAGTCTCTCCATGTTGATATTCCCACCGAGGAAAAAGGTGGATGCCGGGGGAGATAGTGGGACAAAAGAGAGGTGACCCTCCCTCACTATCGAAGATCCCGAAGGGGTGCAACCAACCGACCCGGGGGGAACTTTGCCCACCTCCCGGTGATACGAAGCCCGTGTAGGGAGCCTGTCATGCCGTTTTATCCCTCACACAGGTACAGCGAGTGGAGGATTGAAGATTGAAGACGTTCCAAGGACTCAAGTACCTACAAGACTAAAACAGGGTAAAACAGGGAATTTACAAGTCACTTACAGGGTAGGTTTGGTAGCCATTTGAGGTTACTCTCTTGCATTACAGGGTCAAAACAGGGCACTTACAAGTCTAGACAGGGTGCAAGACTGGACAGTTCAGACTCTGAAATTCAGCTACAGAATTTTTTGTCCTAAACCTATTATAGCGTGCTATAGCTCATCTCGAAGAGGGCATTGTTAGCTTCGATTCGCATAAAAAAGTTCTGAAATCGGAGTTTCCTAGCCAAAGTTATAGCCGTTTTACTGACAGGGGGTACTACAGGACTGCACTAGTATGGCAGGACATAAAGGCAAAAATAAGGTCCAAGAGGATTATGCACAGCAAATCAGGGATTCCATGATGGAAAGCACGCTTCAAGAGAACCCTGAAGAGCTTCAACAACAAGGAGAAATCAGTATACTCACTGATACTTTGTGTGCCCATGAACTAAGACATAGGGAACATCATGAGGCCATTTTGTCTACAATGGAGCAGATGATTTTATCTCATGGTCAAACGAAGTCTACAATGGAGCAGATAATTTTATCTCAGGCTCAAACGAAGTCTACAATGGAGCAGATGATTTTATCTCATGGTCAAACAAAGTCTACCATTGATAAGTTGATGGATTCAACTACTCAAACCAAGGCTTCCATTGATAAATTAATAGAATCTAATGCTCAACTTATGGCACAATTTTCTCAATTAATGCAGTTGCAAATGGGATCAAGAGAAGCCAATGAGAAGGCTTGTTCAAACAGTGGCCCTTCAGTCCCACTTCAGCCATCCAACCAAAATGGTCATGGAGATGGAATCATTGGAAGAAGAGGCATTCCAAATAGTCAGTATGAAGTAGGGGAAGCTTCGCAAAGGCATGATGACTATTTGGGCTGTTTGAATGAAGCTAATACTCAAGCTTTTGGACTGCATACTCAGAATTCTAAGGGTGTTTTACCAACAAGAAGATTACATGGTAATTCTCAGCCACCTATTGGAAGATTTCAGTCTCAATTGGGAGGTTCTGTACTTGGAAATCCTGATCAGCCAGTTTTGGGACATCAACCCTTTCATGATAGAGAATTCAAGGACAAAATTGTTTTAGCCAAATTCAATGGCCAGTCATCTTCACCATCAGAATTAGAGGAATGGACCTCTAAGATGGAGTCCTACTTTGACATATTCCCTAAAACTGATGATATGAAGATACACTTTGCTTCATTGCACTTAGAAGGATTTGCCCACACTTGGTAGAGGTATATCAAGAAAGAGAATGTACTTATTGAGAATTGGGAAGCTTTCAAGGCACTTATGGCTAAAGTCTTTGTTTCGCCTCTTGAAAAAGAGAAGCTAGAACGAAGATGGTATGGTTTGGAACAAAGGGGCCTAAGTGTAAGAGAATATACAAACCAATTCCTCAACTTGACCATGTATGTGGAAAGCGTCAGTGATGAGGCCAAGTTACACAAGTTTATGTATGGTTTAGAACCATCCTTGTCAGCTGATGTTATGGTGCAAAATCCTACTTCACTTTTCAAGGCTATTGAGCTTGCAAAGCGCTATGGAAGAAAGTATAGGAAAGAGTCTTCATTTCAGCCAAGTTATGGATAGCCAAGGACTGTTTTAAAGCAAGGACAAGTTGGTAACATTTATGGCAGCAATCATATGCCTAATGGGAGCTTACGGGTACCAACTTATCCTCCATTTAATGCTTCTAGGCTTCAAAGTAATTTCAGGACAGCAAACAGTCCAAAGGTTGAATTTAAGCAGGGTGACAACAAGCCTAAGTCCACTTCAGCCAATACAAATCCCAAATATATTCCCATGGATCTTTACAAGGAAAGAAAGGACAAAGGCTTATGCTTCAAGTGTGGAGAAAAGTATACTCCTGACCATGCTTCAAAGTGTGTATATAAAAATGCCAACCCAAAGTTTCAGAGTATGCTAGTTCTTGAGGACTTTGAAAATGACATAAATAAAGCTAATGCAGTGACAATCAATGCTGAAAATGAAGATTTCGAGGATGATGGTGGACAGGAGTACTTTTATGATCCATCTGACTCTTTTCCTTTTGATCCAAGCGGAGATGTTCCATTTGATCCTGGTGGATTTTGTAATGAGTTGCCTGCTGCCACTAATTGTTCTATCTCTATGGATGCTTGGACGGGATCTAAGAGCCCTAATACACTTCGTATGAAGGGAAGTATATGTGGAAAGCCAGTGTTCATCCTGATAGATAGTGGCAGTACTCACAGTTTTGTCAATAAATCTATTATGTACAAGTTGAATTGTGTTCCCACCGACTTACAGCAGCCCATTCGAGTACAAGTAGCTAATGGTGAAGAGGAAATCAGCACACAGATTTGCTCACAGGTTTCTTTGCAGATGGCTGAAAATTTTGAAGTCAAAGTAAACCTGATCACTTTGGAAATGGGGCCCATAGATATTGTACTTGGTTGTGATTGGTTGATGACCTTAGGCAGGATTACTATGGATTTCTCACAGTTATATATGGAGTTTTTCTCCAATGGACAGCTCATCCATTTACAGGGAATCCCTAGTAGATCTAATTTTCAGCTTATCACCATTCAACAACTCAAGAAAGAGTACAAGAAGCGCTCACAGATATTTGTTTTGCATTTGAACAAAGAAACACAGGATCAGCCCAATAATTCAGCAAACCATCCAACCTTGACAGCTCTTCTTGAGGAGTATAGAGATTTATTTGAAGTACCTACTTCATTGCCTCCTAAGAGAGCGGTGGATCACCCCATTGATTTGGATCCCAACTCAAAGACAATCAATAAGCCACCTTACAGACTATCAAAATGTGAACGAGAGGAAGTAGCCAAGCAAATCAAAGAGCTTCTTGAAATGGGATTCATTGAACCAAGTTCTTCACCTTATGCATCTCCAGTCCTGTTAGTCAAAAAGAAATATGGATCTTTCAGAATGTGCATTGACTACAGGGATCTCAATAAGATAACAGTGAAGAACATGTATACTATACCCAAGATTGATGATTTGCTTGATGAGCTTAAGGGGGCTCGATTCTTCACGAAGATTGATTTGAGATCAGGGTATCATCAGATTCGCATGAGAGAGGGTGATGAAGTCAAGACTGCTTTTAGGACTGATCGTGGGCTCTACCATTTCTTGGTGATGCCATTCGGGCTTACAAACGCTCCAGCTACCTTTCAAAGCCTGATGAATAAGATTTTGCAATCTTTCCTCTTTCAGTTTGTTCTGGTGTTCTTTGACGACATTTTGATCTATAGCAAGACTTTACAGGATCATTTGTCACATATGAGGAAGGTTTTTGATGTGCTGAGACATCATAGGCTTTTTGCTAAGGAGAAGAAGTGTTCTTTCATGCAGACTGAAGTGGAATACTTGGGACATATAGTCAGTGAAAAAGGAATACAGGCTGATCCCAAGAAGGTGCAATGCATAAGAGATTGGCCAACGCCTACTACTACTACCTCTCTTAGAGGATTTCTTGGTCTATCTTCATTCTATCGCCGATTTATAAAGCATTATGCGGCATTTGCAGCTCCTTTGACTGACAGGTTGAAGAAAGAGGCTTTCTTTTGGAATGCTCTTGCGGATAGCAGCTTCAACCAGTTAAAGGAATTACTTACTTCTACTCCTATCCTTGTATGCCCGGATTTCTCCAAAGAGTTTACTATACAGTGTGATGCTAGTGGCCGTGGCATTGGGGCTGTTTTGCTTCAGGAGCATGGAGTAATTGCATTTGAAAGCCGTAAGCTTACAGATAAGGAGATGGCCATGAATGTTTATGACCAGGAAATGTTGGCTATCCTGCATGCAATCAAGAAATGGCACCATTACTTATATGGCAGCCGATTCAGAGTACATAGTGATCATCGGGTACTCAAGTATTTCCTTACTCAGTCAAATCTCACTCCAAAGCAACGACGATGGGTAGCAACATTACAAAATTATGACTTTGACATCACTCATACAAGGGGCAAAGATAACATAGTGGCTGATTCTCTTTCTCGTATGTGGGCCTGCAAAGTGTCAGCCATGACAGAACTACATAGTGATTGGATTGAAGAACTACAAGAGGCCTATCTCTTAGATGAGGACTTCAGCCAAATCTTTCAGAAATTACAGCAAGGTCTTATGGAAGAAAACTCGCATTACCAGCTTAAAAATGGTCTTATTTGGTGGAAGGGCAAGATTGTTATTCCCTCTACTTCTTCTTTCAAGCGGAAAATTATGGAGGAGTTACATTCTTCGCCTTTAGCTGGACATTTGGGAGTTTTCAAGACTTATGACAAGATTAGCAAGAGCTTTTATTGGAAAGGACTGTGGAAAGATGTCAAGGACTTCGTTATGAAGTGTATGCCTTGTCAGCAAAATAAGGATAGCACTCATAAGCCAGGAGGTTTGTTGCAGCCATTGCCTATTCCTACGGGTAAATGGACTCATATTACTATGGACTTTATCACTGGCTTACCTACTACCAAGAAGGGGTGGAATAGTATTTATGTGGTGGTTGACAGACTCACCAAAGCAGCTCATTTTATCCCAACAAAAATTCAGTTTACTGCTTCTCAAGTGGCCAACCAGTTTATGGAGCATATTTTCAGATTACATGGATTATCGCAAGTGATTGTCCATGATAGGGACTCAAAGTTTATGAGTAACTTTTGGCAAGCGGTATTTACATCTATGGGTACTAAGTTGGCTCCATCTACGGCTTATCATCTCCAAACTGATGGACAGACAGAGAGAGTTAATAAATGGTTGGAGACTTATCTTCGCCATTTTTGCTATGATGTCCAAACCTCATGGGATTCTTGGTTACACCTGGCTGAGTTTGCTTATAACAATTCCACTCATGCGAGTATAGGAGTTTCACCCTTTGAGGCTTTGTATGGTTACAAGGTGCCCTTATCCACAGTCATCTTTAATGAAAAGATCAACCCTCATGGGAAGGAAGAGTTGGAAAGAATGCAGACCCTTCTTCAGCAATGCAAGGTGAATCTAAGGAAGGCTCAAGATCAGATGAAGATGTATGCTGATGAGAAGAGGAGGCCTTTAGAGTTTCAAGAAGGAGAGCTGGTTTTGTTGAAGGTGCCCAAATCCAAGTACTCTACATTGAAAGATGGATCCAGTAATAAGCTTGCCCACAGATCCCTTACAAGATCCTTAAGCGAATTGGAGATTTGGCATACAAACTAGAGCTTCCCTCTTCTACAAATATTCATAACGTCTTCCATGTTAGTCAGCTCAAGCCCTATTATGGTGATCCAGTGGATATAGTTGATGAGCTGCCACCTATTGATGAAGATGGTCTTGTTCAGTACATCCCAGAGGCTGTTATAGGTCAGCGCGAAAAGAAGCTTCGATCACGTTCTATTGTGGAATATTTGATTAAGTGGAGAGGTTTACCCTCTGAAGAGGCTTCTTGGAGACCTGATTCAATATTGGATGAGTATCCATACTTGAGGTATACATTGGTGGCTGAAGCCTATTGCTTATGGAGCTAGTATTGATGCAGACTGGTTAAGGACAGCACACTGTTTTAGAACAGTTTTTATCGTACCTCATTTTCAGAATTAAGCTATCTACATGAGCTTAAAGTACTCTTCAAAAGCTTCGTTTTGATATGTGGTACATCTTATTTGGACACTTCTATCAAAAGTTATGGCAGATTTGGTTCTGAAGTACTTCAAGTCATGTATATAGTTGGGTCCTCTTTCCGTTCTTCAAATTCAGCCCTTGTAATGGTCATTCTTCATTCATTTTCCATTTGTAAAGCTGTAAAACAGAGTAGTACTATGTTCTATCCATCTCTTCTTTACCTCTTTCTAGGTTTGTTTTTTAGGACAAAAACTTTTGGGAAGGGATGGATTGTAAGAAGTTGGGAATAGTTAGAATGTTGATAATATGCCATGTCACACAGACATTGGTATATAAGGAGAGAAGTTGTAATTTTTCACATCTTTTTGACATATCAATACAATTACAATCTTTCTCTCTCTTCTTGCTCACAGCTTCTATGGCTTCCTCATCTTTCCTGTCTTTCTCTCTCTAAATCTAGTCTTTCTCTCTCCTCGTCACTCTTATTCTCTCTCTTCCTGCAATCTTTCTCTCTCCTCTGTAGTCTTTCTCTTCCCTTAGTTCTCTCTCTGACAAATAAGAAGTTGTATTTTAAATCAAAATTTAATTCAAAACTACAAGAGATTTGAAAATTTTCAATATAATTATCATGAATAAAATCTCTATTCTTTTTAAAGTCATTGTAAAAATGTTTTGGATCACTATTTTGTAGATTTTTAAAAATGTGACTTTATATAAGTTAAATGTTGTCACTTAGAATGGACATGTCCCACATAACTATGTAGATTGTACAAAAATACGATTTAGTACAAGTCAAATGATGTTACTCATAATATACATGTCAGAAAAAAAGTAAACTAAGGGTATTTTACATCTCTTCATATAGAAGACTATTTTGCTAGTAGTATTTCAACTTCTTGTTTATCCAACTCATTGAATTGAGCATTGACTTTGCTACAAAGGGGAAGAAAATTGGTTTCGAAGTCCCCAAATTTCACAATAACAATACCATCTTCTGTCTCGGCTGTGAAAGTTGTAAATAAGACTTACTCTATTAGCTTTCAATGGGTTGCTAGAGTTGAATAAAAAATAGATTATCAATGTACTAAGTGTCCCATGTTTCTTGTTGTAGAGCATCCACATGGAGATTCCAACTCTCCTTCATTATTTTGACTTCTATTGATTAAGGTTCTTAAAACTTTTTCAATATATTCAATTTTATGTTGTCTGGTAGTTCTCCAATAAATGCTAAATCTTCCATTAATGATTATTGTTATTCTTTTTTATTCTTTATATGCTTTCTAAATAGTCGAGCATAATAGCAAAAACTTTATTGCCTTCAATGGATTGTGAAAATAATTCATTTTCCAATGCTTGCATCAGAATGGCACTTTGTTGGCTTCATCAAGAGACAAATCTTTTGTAGTAGGTTGATTTGGCAACAAATCCTTCCAACTTTTCTCTAGTTCTAGGAGTTTTAAAATTTTTAAAGTTCATTTTTTTGAATCAAAATATGCTAAGTATACCACAAGTTTTCATATTATGTTTATATCATAGTTTTTTTTGTAGATCAAAATATTAATATAGGTTAATAAAATCAAAGTAATATGCAAATCATGTATTATACATGCATACTAGTTGTATACATAATCATAATAATAATAGTATTATTATTATTATTATTATATAATTTTACCTTATTGCATGATCCAACTAATACATTGAAAAATGAATCTATTTTCATATAGTCTTCATCTATTATAATCTATATATGATCTACTTATGTGTATAGTTCAATTTGAGTGTAAATCATTTGAAAAGCTATATTTTTCTATTATTTCATTTAGTATTTGATTATTATCCATTTGATCAAATGTTCTATTCAAATCATTTTAAATCATATTCTAAAATATAATGATAAAAAACTTAGCAAAGAATTTATAGATTTATGTTTGGTCTTTTATATGTATTAATTATTCTATATTTGTGATTATTCATTGTTTAAACAATTGCATACATTAAATATATGTCATCTTGATTGTAGAATCATAAAATTATATCATTGTATTCTTATTAAAAATAAATATATTGATATTATTATTTATAATTTTACAAAAATTATGCTCATTGAATTATTTATTTTTTAAAGGAAAAATAAGTCACTACTTATTAAGTAAGGATTCTAATTGATTTCTAATGTATCTTTATATAACAAATATGTATTTAGAGAATACAATTTTAAATACTTCTTATATTAAAACTGTTAAAATAACAAGATTTCATTTTTCTTGAAGTCCATTAGTAATAGACTTATTATTAAGTTTAATATTTTTATTTAGATTTCTAATAATAAGATAAATTTTTTCAGATCTTGTATTTATGATAACATTGTGTCCAAAATATCATGTGCTTTATTAAATGGATCAAATGTAATTTTAGACCTTGTGATTAATGTATTATTTGAGTTGTATATAATTTTATTGGAAATTATTGATTTTTAATTATACATTTAGGATTATTATTGATTTATATTTCTTTTTTAAGTTTAAAAATTATTATTAAATATTTAATTATGTTTGGCATGTACTTTTTTCTCTACTTAAAGTTTAAATGTTATTATCATTAAATTGTATCAATACAATCTTTTTATTCTTATAACTAGTCATAGTTTTGGAAATTGTATTTGTCTCATTTACAATACCATTACATTACATGTATTACTTACTATTTGTAGAGTGTTTCGACTAACATTTCTCTTTCTATTAAAAAAACTTTTAATAAACCACACATTCTTTTATTTAGATTTGTAACACTAATATTGTTACGTATCTTAGAAGGTAAATTATCAACTTGTAAGACAAATGTTTTGATTTTTAAAGATTAAAAATTTTTCTTGTTTTTTATGTCTATTGCAAGGTTCGTAAAACAATGTTCGTGTCTAAACATTAAAATGATGTTTTTGGAAATATTGGTTGTTTAAGGTCTTTACATCCCCTTTTTGTGATTTTTATGTATTTTATTTATAGTCTTAATAAATGATACTTATTAGAACACAAATCTATAATTTCTAGAATAAATGAAATACAATTTACAATTTACTAAAACATAATTTTTATCTTTTTTTTTGTATTAGAACACAATTATACATCACTTTTTAATGTTATTTTTTGTATTAGAACACGATTCTTTAATTTCTCAATAATGATGATTTTCAATGTTTTCTGTTTTGAAATTTTTCTTTTGTGAAATTTCCAAGGTTTGTGTTAATTGTTTATTGTAATTATATGGATTTTTCCAAATTCAATATTTTTATAATTGTCTATATTCATGAGTAAATCAATATATAGTAATGTGTGTTTCGAATACAAATTTTCAAGATCTTTGTGCCTATTGTATTTCACAAATATTATTATTCTCTCTCTCTCTTTAACATTATATAACGATTATTTGTTACTTGTTATAAAGTTGCAAACTTAACAACGCATCATTGATCAAAATATCAATTATGATTTTAACTTATTACCTACAAACATTAAATTAATATGAACTCATCAACATAGTTACACTTGTAATTTTTAAAAAGACATGAAATGTAGATTTTACTTTTCATGTTTACCTATAGAAAAAATGATTATATCAAAATAGCTTCCATTTATAAACAAATGTATAATATGTGATTATAATTTAAAAGATTAAAAATGCTATAAAAGTTGAAAATATTATGCATCAATACTTAAATAAGTTTGGAATGATGGCAAGAGCTTATAGAATGTGATTTTAAAAAATTACATACAAGCTACTAAAGCTTTCCTCAAGTAAAATGTGATACTCTTGAAACAATCAACAAAAGGTATATACACAACTTGTTTGATCTAAAAGTAAGGCTAGTTTGGTATGCAAATACTAATATACAATAAATTTTAAATTTGTATGGTGTTTCTTATTATTACTCTTTTTATTTAATTAAAACCGATAACACACTAAGTATGACATTTTTAAAAATTATTAGTAAATACATAAATCAAGAAAATAACTATCTATCAAAGGTTTAAATATTTGGGAAATTGTTTTCTAAATACATAAGAAATGAGCTTCTAGCTAGCTAGCTACATAATCTCAAGGTTACCATTATCATAAGCAATTAGAAACTTCATTTTTGTAAATACATCTGCCTTTGAGAGTAATGAACTTATCTTTTGAAACATAAAAAGTATTTACAAATTTTGCCATCTATTTATAAGAAAATAATGTATCCATCAATTATAGATAAGTATATTTAGTGTTTGTTTAATTAGGAAGAAATGTATATCTCTTTACCATTGTTTTAATTACATATTGACACTTCTTTAGTCCATAACAATCCATGATTGTATTGACCATCTTTATTTTGAAATTCTTTTACGAACGAACAATATTGTACATGTTCAATTATTTATTTATCTTTTTTGAGTAAGTTTATTAAATTGTAGAATTTATAACTAAATTATATTACATATGTATGTGGATAGATTTGTATAAGGTTGTTAATAATTTGAGTATTATCATAATATAAAGTATTTTCATTATATTCAATTAAATAATGAGCTAAAGGTTTCCAAAATAGTTCATCACATCAAAAAGTAACACAAAGTGTTACTCAATTCGATAATCTTAGAAACTTTTTCCTAAATGTTAGAATCTACTTATATGCAAAGTTTTTCAAAGTCTGTAAACCCATCTAATGTTTGATTTTAATGTCTTTTCAATATTTGTATTAATATAAACTTTGATAATCTTTAACTATTAGTTGTTTGAAATCAAGTATACCTTTATGAATTCTTATCCATATTGAATTAATGAATTTTTAAATATCTTTAATATTTAAAAAAAATAGTACATGTCATCCAAATTGTCATTCATAATGTGAGATCTCCCATTTAGCTTGTTCATGGTATGCCTATTTTAGATGTGAATCTTCATTGATAAAAAAGAAGTGTTAGAAATCATAATTCTTCATTATCTAAATCTTTAATATACCTAAAGGGCTATAATATTTACATTGTGCTATCAATCGACATTTAGTTTCATAATCTATGCCTTTCTCAATTATTAAAATATTATGCAACAAACTATCTGTTAGTTTTATTTTTTGTTTCAATCTTATAAATAAACTTCATTCCTTATGTATAAAATTTGGTAAGATAATTTATATTTTATTTATATTTAGTGATATATTATTTATTCAAACACCAATATTGTATTGTTAGTATAACTAAGTAATGATTTTGTATGAATCTTATCTATAGAGCAATTAATCTCTCTTCAATTTAGCTACTTTTTTACATTTGTTATTTAATTTAATATTATATGGTTTTAACCATTTTTAATACATTTTTTATTTAATGGCATGATCACATATTCACAGATATAGTGTTTTATATTTTTAAATTCTCTTTATTATAATGTATCAAGAAAATGCCAATATATTTAGTAGTCATATCCATACTTATTTCGCAAGTTATAGTATCACAACTTAGACATCAAATATCAAGAAGATTATTTATTTCATAAAAGTATAAACCTATGCTATTAATTACATTAAAATATTATTCTCAATAAATTTTAATACGTTGTTTAAATGATATAGCTTTAAATTTGTATGTTTTTTTTAAATTTAACTTTAACTTCTTTTTACATGTTATCTATTTGTTATATTTGACTCAATATCTAGGTACATACATTCAATGTAATTTTAGTATAAGTGTATATATCTTTATGCATGTGCATTTTTATGTTATTGTAATATTTTATAGATATTATTCTTAATTTTCATCTAAGAGATAATTATTTATTTTTTATTTTTTAATCATATATTAAGTGTGTTATAATATTTTTTGTCTTTATCATAATATATGTTAATTATAACAAGACATTCTTTATAACAACTATAGTGTATGATAGATCTTTTGCTATTTTCAAGTTTTATTAAATTTATATATAAGGTATAAATCTTTTCTAAATAATATAGAATAAAATCACCTAGTAAATATCTTATTTTAATATACATTTGCATTTTAGCAATACAAGTTTCAAAGTATAATTTTTTATCTCTATAATGTTTATAAAATTTTGTTATTTTTGTAGTATATGTATGTGTAGTTTCATCATTTTGATCTAAATTACATAAAAAATGTACTACAATGTATTTTTGAAAACTTAATGATAGTACATATGATACAAATATATAATCAAACATTATATTAGAATAGTAAAACAAAGTTTAGACAATTTAAGAAATAAACTACAAAGTGTGCACTCGCTTTTTTCAGTTGTTTCTTTGTCAAGGAGGTCAAACTATGAACATTATATATATAAACTTGTGGTTTATTTATATACAAGAGTTTGGATCCTATCGTATTTCAAATTGGTATAGCTTTTCGTTGGGTTTGAGAAGATTTGTTTTTATTAACTCCATAGCATTATGGCTAAGTTGTTCATCTATAAGTGCTCCTATAGTATTTCAAATTGGTATAGCTTTTCATTGGATTTGAGAAGATTCGTTTTTATTAACTCCATAGCATTCTTGCTAAGCTGTTCATCTACAAGTGCTCCTATAGTATTTCAAATTGGAATAGCTTTTCCTTGGGTTCGAGAAGATTTGTTTTTATTAACTCCATAGCATTGTGGCTAAATTGTCCATCTACAAGTGCTCCATTGATTGTAATGTTTATATTATTATTACTTTCATTTTTTAAAAATTCCTTTTAGGTTTGTATGCAAACTTAATGACATATTTTGATTGCATTGAAGACATACACAATGTTGTTCTTCTAAATATTGATCATTGTTATAGTTCGAACAAACTCTTCCATAAATTATGTCATCAATTTTGATCAACTTTGAAATTTCAATCATCTATAAAATATAAATAGTATTTATTTTATTATTTGTTTTTAAATGAAAATTTAAAAACTAACATGTTTATGAGTTATTCTTTTTTTATATGTTTACCATTATGGTACCTTCTAGTTCCATTTCATGAATGACATTGGTTAAGCTATAAGTACTTGTTCTATGTGTAGTTTCATCATTTTGATCTAAATTGCATAAAAAATGTACTACAATGTATTTTCAAAAACTTAATGATAGTACATATGATACAAATATATAATCAAACATTATATTAGAATAGTAAAACAAAGTTTAGACAATTTAAGAAATAAACTACAAAGTGTGCACTCGCTTTTTTCAATTGTTTCTTTGTCAAGGAGGTCAAACTATGAACATTATATATATAAACTTGTGGTTTATTTATATACAAGAGTTTGGATCCTATCGTATTTCAAATTTGTATAGCTTTTCGTTGGGTTTGAGAAGATTTGTTTTTATTAACTCCATAGCATTATGGCTAAGTTATTCATCTATAAGTGCTCCTATAGTATTTCAAATTGGTATAGCTTTTCAATGGATTTGAGAAGATTCGTTTTTATTAACTCCATAGCATTCTTGCTAAGCTGTTCATCTACAAGTGCTCCTATAGTATTTCAAATTGGAATAGCTTTTCCTTGGGTTCAAGAAGATTTGTTTTTATTAACTCCATAGCATTGTGGCTAAGTTGTCCATCTACAAGTGCTCCATTGATTGTAATGTTTATATTATTATTACTTTCATTTTTTTAAAATTCCTTTTAGGTTTATATGCAAACTTAATGACATATTTTGATTGCATTGAAGACATACACAATGTTGTTCTTCTAAATATTGATCATTGTTATAGTTCGAACAAACTTTTCCATAAATTATGTCATCAATTTTGATAAACTTTGAAATTTCAATCATCTATAAAATATAAATAGTATTTATTTTCTTATTTGTTTTTAAATGAAAATTTAAAAACTAACATGTTTATGAGTGATTCTTTTTTTATATTTACCATTATGGTATCTTCTAGTTCCACTTCATGAATGACATTGGTTAAGCTATAAGTACTTGTTCTATTTTGTAAAGATAGAATGATGACAATAAGTGTTGTTATTGAGCACTTTTCTATTTTCATTAAAAATAAAGTATTGTGAGGTATTAGTTCTATAGTTTCTAATACAATTTAAAGGGTAGAACAAAAGAGAATTGTTGAATTTAATAGCATGTTCTATTTTTGTGAAAGACTTAAAAGATAACTTATATTCACTTGTTCCACTCTCCCTTTGATTTATTTTAGGATAGACCCTAAAGTGGTAGATTTTTATACAATCATCTAAGTTTATATGCATATATATATGAAGAATATAAGTTCGATGATGAGTTGAAGTGAGCTTACCTTCTTTCCTAATGCATTGTATTTAAGAATCAAAAGGTTCGATAATGGCTCCACACTATTTCATTGAAGTTGGTCTTAGGTGTGATCAAATATTCTAGTCAAACTAATAGAAAGTTCTCATATTACACTACAAGGATACAGGAGTATGGCAACTGCCATTTTCAACACAAATTAGCGGTGTCGACGCAAATAGCGACGGTACTCAAGTGGAAAAAAGCGGATCGAAACCTGAGCGTGTCATTTTGTGCGAACGAACGAAAGAGGGAGCAAAAGGGAGAGTGAACTGCATCTTGCATTTGAGAGGGAGAGGGAGAGAAAGAGAGAAAGAGGGAGAATGAGAGCTTCTCACCCATGCCACCGCCGTTTGCAAAAAAGAAGAGGAAGTGTACGGAGGGCGAAGAGGAGTCGCCGTCGCAAAGAGGAGCGGTTGAATCCATCCTCAGCCCTTTGCAATGAGTGCATTGTTCCCTCTTGCTTTGTTTTTGTTTTTTCTCCTTTTCTTTTGCTTGTTTTTGTTAAGAATCATGCGTATTAAGAGAGAAAGAGAGGAAACGAGAGAGGGAGAGAAAATGAGAGGGGGAGAAGAAGAGAGAAAAAGAAGGAATGAACAAGAGAGGGAAAAAACATTAAATATAATAGAGAAAGAGAGAGAGAGGGAGGGAGAGAGGAGAATGAATGAATAAAAAACAAAGAGAGGGTAAGATCATGTTCTTTAATTTCTTCTTTTCTTGTTTGTGGTAGTAGTAGTAGTAGTAGTAGTAGTAGTAGTAGTAGTAGTAGTAGTAATTCTTTAATTTCTTATTTTCTTATTTGTAGTGGTAGTAGTAGTGGTGGTGGTGGTAGTAGTAGTTCTTTAATTTATTATTTTCTTGTTTGTAGTAGTAGTAGTGGTAGTAGTAGTAGTTCTTTAATTTATTCTTTTCTTGTTTTTTGTAGTAGTAGTTGTTGTTGTTTTATTTCTTCTTTTCTTGTTTGTTGTTGTAGTGGTAGTGGTGGTAGTAGTAGTTGTTATTGTAGTTGTTGTTGTTGTTGTTGTTGTTGTTGTTGTTGTTGTTGTTTAATTTCTTATTTTCTTGTTTGTTGTTGTTGTAGTGGTAGTGGTAGTGGTAGTTGTTATTGTTTAATTTCTTCTTTTCTTGTTTGTTGTTGTTGTGGTAGTCATAGTCGTTGTCGTAGTCGTGGTAGTAGTAGTAGTAGTACTTTTCTTGTTTGTTGTTGTTGTTATTATTGTTGTAGTTTTTTTTTTCTTATTTGTTGTTGTTTAGTTTTCTTGTTTGTAGTAGTAGTAGTAGTAGTAGTTTTTTCTTTTCTTGTTTGTTGTTGTTTAGTTTTCTTGTTTGTTGTTGTAGTAGTAGTAGTAGTTTTTTTCTTTTCTTTTCTTGTTTGTTGCTGTAGTAGTAGTAGTTGTTGTTGTTTTTTCTTCTTTTCTTGTTTATTGTAGTAGTAGTAGTAGTAGTAGTAGTAGTAGTAGTAGTAGTAGTAGTAGTAGTAGTGTGGAGAGAGAGAGAGAGAGAGAGAGAGAGATGTTTTGTTAAAGGAAATGAGAGAGGGAGAGGAAGAGAAAAAGAAAGAAGGAACGAGAGAGAGGGAATAAACATATAATATAATAAAGAAATAGAGAAAGAGAGAGAGATGGAGGGAGAGAAGAGAATGAATAGATAAAAAACAAAGAGAGGGTAAGATCTTATTCTTTAACTTCTTCTTTTCTTATTTGTAGTAGTAGTAGTAGTAATAGTAGTGGTGAGGTCCGGTGAGGTCCGGTGCAATACCACAAGACGAAAAACACTTCGACATACGTTAATTTGTGGGTGGGTGGAGACTTTTCATACGTTAATTTTGTTGAGTTGCAAGAGAAGAAATCCCTTCTCAAACAAGTGAAAAAAGAAAAAAAGAATGATAACAAAAATAAATTGTTTGTTATAACGTAGACCAAATGGAAAACGATGAAGGTCCTGATGTTTAAGATCGCGAGGTGTATCTTAATCAGCGTATCCCATGTCCTTACTCTCAATGTAAACTAGCAATTAGACGAAAATGTTGATTGTCTATAGAACACATACAACGCTTCGGCGAGTTTCAATCAGAGATCATTGATCAGGCGATCTCAGATTTTGAGCAAATGATAAGAAAAGTGTATATCAATCATGCATTGTATTCGCAAACTAATTGAATATCATATACAAAAACATTGGATGTGGCTGGCAAATTTTTAATCCAGGGACGTGACATCTCGTCCCAAGGAGATCCCAAGGAGGAGTACACCCTTTGTGGCCAGTTAGAAGAGTTCGTGGGCGTGTGATAGATGGAGTGCCTAAGCCAATCCACCACTTGGAAGGTATTACCCAATCTATACTGTCAATACCAAAGGAGACAGGTAGCCTTTCAAAATTTCCTACAATCTTGGAGACTAAGATGGAGGCAATGATCGATGCATTGATGCCCATGGATGCCAAGACATCTAATCCGCTAAGAGAGGAAGCATCCATACCATTATATGATGGGTGTCGAGTATCTTGCTTGAAGGCACTACTTGCACTCCTAAGTGTGCAAGTAAAATACAGGTGGAGCAATGCAAGTGTGACCGAGTTATTTAGGTACCTTGTACATACGCTTCGTTGATTTCTTTTCGGTACTATCATAAAAAACATTTGTGCTTTTTCAAGGTATTTTACAATTTTTTTAAGGTTACTTAAGTATCATATATTACCACTTGTAAATACCATGCCTGAGTCTCGTGATGATGCGTGACATGTTTTACGAAAGCTTGGTATAGACTACAATAGCATCCATGCATGTATCAACAATTGCATACTATTTCGAGGAGAATACGAGACTATGAAGACATGTCCAAAGTGTGGTGCTCACAGGTATCGACAAGACTTACAAGGGCAAACCATCCCTCAAAAAGTTCTTAGACACTTTCTTCTTATCCCTCGCATAAACCACATGTTTCGTACGTCCGGCATGGCGAGCTTGACAATGTGGCATGCGCAAAATAGATCCACAAATGGAGTTCAACGAATATTAGTAGATTCACGCACATGAAGCCACATTGACTCTACCTTTCCAGGCTTTGCTCGAGAGCCAAGGAATCTTTGACTCAGTCTTGCTATGGATGGTGTGAACCCATTCGGTCTACGCTCAACTTCTTACAGTGTGTGGCCTATAGTCCTTGTCAACTACAACATCCCTCCATGGCTTTCTACGAAGAAAGGACATCTCATCCTTAGCTTACTCTTTTTCAAGCGCTACAAAGTTAAAAATATGGATGTGTATCTTCGTCCGTTAGTCAATGAGCTTAAGATTTTGTGGGAGGAGGGGGTCATCGTGAAAGATATGAGCAAGCGCGATGGTCGACGGTCTGCCAATATTCGAGACATTCTCATGTGAACCATGCATGACTTTCCGGGATTCGAAGAGTGCTCAGGTAAGTAGGCTTCTGTTCTCGTTGGTAATATCAATCATAGCTCATCCAAGTTTGTATTCGTTGGATAGAGGTATTGGGACAGGTCTAGTTACCTCAGGTTATCATGCGTGTCCATTGTGTGGGCCACAATTAGACTCCCGAAGGTCATGAACCATGAAGAAGATGGTATATCAAGGATACGCCGCTTTCTTGCCAGAGGGTCATGAACTCAAGAAAGGTTTTCTTGAACGACCTCCAGCACGTATGAATGCCCAAAGCTGGTGCGAGCTAAAAATGGTCCACACAGAGTTACATCCAAATGGAATGCAACAATTCTCAGTTTTCTACGAGTTGTCGTATTGAACCCACTTACAGATCAACCACTTGTTGGATTCCATGTATATTTTTAAGAACGTGGGCAACTTACTATGGGACCACATCACAGGAAAGAGAGACACTATAGGGGCACAAATGGATTTGAAGGAGGTGCTTTAGCCACAGTCGAGTGTTGATGGTTGCTTGCAGCTACCTTGCATTCCTTGGGTTTTGTCCACTAAAGAAGAGCGCATTATGAAGCAAATAGTCAAGAATATCCGCACTCCAATGGGTATGATGCGTTCTCTTAGGTCCGTGTTTTCTAAAGACGACCAATTATCAGGGCTAAAATCCCATGATTGGCATAAGATATGTCAGGTTTGTACTATGAATGAATTGTAAGTGGCCTACATATTTTGCTATTTGGAGTGTAGTCGTTGTTCATAATCTTCCTCATTTGTAGCAGTTTGTACTACTGATCTCGATCCCAGGATGCCTTACTCCAGAAATACGCGGGGCGATTTACAGGTTGTCAGCTTTAGTGCAATGGATCTCATATAAGGAGATTAAGACATCCTCTATTGAATCCGCAAGGCGGGGAGCAGTGGAGATGGTCTACCTCTTTGAGAAATATCTACCTACCAGTATGCTCATGATATAAACCGCCTTCTTGTACATCTTGTAGATAAAGTGGAGATTGCTGGACCTGTCCATACGCGATGGATGTTCTTCTTGGAGCACTTCATGAAACCCTGAAAGGCTTTGTGCGACAACGAGCTCGGCCAGAAGGTAGCATGGCTGAAGGTTGGTTGGTGTCTAAGGCATTAGTGCATATTTCACAATGGCTACCAACGGTGGATTCAGACAATAGTATGCTATGGTCGCTGAAGGACGATGATAGACTGATTGGAGATGTGGTAGTTGAAAATGGGGTAGAAAAAAGAATGGATGATGCAATTGAGGAGAAAGTGAATCGCTTTTGTATGTTGCACCATGCCTTCATGGAGACGTGGCTCGCTAGGTATGAGTAAGCTAGGAAAGATTGAGAAGAAGCGCAATCTCAATTTCGACGTAGTACGCGCCATCAACCGATTAGATATCCTGAGGGCATGGAGGAGATGCCGCGGTTTACAACACGATGGTTGCATGGAGCTTTGACCGCAACGTCTCACAAAGGGGCGAATGTCTCAACCGAGGAGTGGGAATTCTCGAGGGGATGTAGTCCAAAGGTAACGGCGTGTTTAGAGTTTGTCATATCTATATTTTATATGCAACAACTAATTGAGAGTTTCAATGCACAGTACAAAATATATAGTACGGTGTGGTCACAGGAACGGCATTTCCACATGGAGCGTATCAACAAAATGCACTCCACAAGAGATTGTGGTATCATGGCAAAGCTCAAGCAAGAGAGCCTACCACGAGCAACGGATCCAAACAGGGTTTTAGATGAGATGGAGTATTTTGAAAACTTGCAAAGTATTATCATGGTGAATTACCGTAGCTTCTCCATGATCCTATTCGATGTGCAATGGTTCAAAGTGGTACTTGAAAAAGCTGGAGTAACAATTCGACGAGATCCTTTTGGATTTCTCGGAATAGATTCCGAAAAAAGATCGACGGATTTGCGCGACACGTTTGTGTTGCCGGCCCATTGTGAACAAGTGCATAAACTCATGTTTTTTTTAATTTTATTACGACATGGTACATGTCACAAAAGTTAAATCTCTCTTGTACATAATTTTAAACATGTAATTTTCTATACAAACCCCTGACAACCTCGATGGTGGTATGTCATACCTTCGGCTTCCCAAAGTGCGAGAGTATATAATCAAAGCAATGTTCCGAGCATAGACAATGACAGTATGCAAATAGAGAGGTCGATAGTGCAAGGGGTAGAGGCCACCGAAAGCTTGGAGCATGTAAAGGAGCCAGAATTGGGTAACAATGATGAAAATACAAGAGTCCAAGAATTCTTTGAGAACGAGGTGGACTCATCCTTTTATGGTAACATGTCTATCAACCTTCCAGTGTATGCAGAGTTGTGTCAGGAGATTCACATGGGACCATAGGGTACTTCATACTTGGAGCATCTATCTACTCAATTCGTTGACGAATCGCTTATAAGGGTACCTAAGATATGCGTTTTAAGTATGATATTTTTTTAAGATTTATATTATCGTGCTTTGTATGATTTATATTGATTATGCTAACATCAATTTTTGTCTGTGTAGGTGACCTTTGTGGATATTTAGATCAGCACGATGAGTCAAGGGATGAGCGATGAGGAGCTATAGGAGATCTTCATGCGTATGTCTCCAGATTAGATAGCTCGATTCAGAGATATGGCAGACCAGGAGTTGTCTTGGATACCATCAGGTCGTTTTGTTAGATCTACTTCAGTGCGCTCTGATGCTTCAGTTTCCAAAAGACAAGGTCGATGCTCCAAACTTGGGTCAAACAGAGGGAGTATTTCTGAGGGATGCTGCGGAGACATGAATGCAGTGAGCCCGCAGTCAGCTTGGGATACAGGTGCTACTCCTCGCTCTCGTAGCGGTTCGAGAGAGCGTGGCTCAGGTGGGTGTTGTGGAGGTACCGACGTAGCGTCTCCGTCTCATTGTTCTATTGGAGTTGCATCACCTATGGGATTTGTCACACCTGTGGAGACGTCTACTCCAACCACTCCATCTTTTGCTCAACCGTCCCCGCAGGTGGCACCCCTATGGGTGCTACTCCGAGAGATACTCCCCCCATAGCTACACCTGATGTACAAGGGTCTGCTGGATATGCCCAAGAGCATGGTTGCAAGGTAGGAGAGGACACATCTTAGGCATACCCCAGAGGGATATGGATACCTTGTAGATGATAGGACAGAAGCCATCATCATGAATGATGAGGGGAGGAGGGTGATGGCTCGTATGAGAGAAATGTGCCAACAAGTTTTTCGGCACAACGTCTTGGATCATTAGAAGAATATACCAAAGGGGAGCAAGGACTACATAGTAGCATCCTTGCATGAGAAGTTTCCGGTACCTACCACAGTAGATAGGGTTTTCACAAGCTGGATGATGGAGTGCATGCATGCGTACATGTCACACAGACTATCAAATGCATGCAAGGCACTTAAGAGTGGGGCCTCACAACTCGAGTGGCTAGACGTGGATGACTGGCACCGACTCAAGGACGAGGCTACAAATTCTCTAGGACGTTGGAGACAGCAGCGCGAGGCGGCGAGGGCATGGCTGGAGGCAGGAGTGGTCCATCATCTTGGGAGTGGCGGCCACGGGACATATCTGGAGGACTTTGTAAGTTTTTATTTTGTTCTCCTTGCTTATTTTTTTGCAATATCCCTTGTACTGACAATATTGTTTCTAATAGTTGTATTTTGTTTTCTTTGCAGCACTCCATTACAAACTGCGATTCCACCGGCCTAGAGACTCAATATGCAGAGAGACACGGTCTCACTACATTGATCGACCGATTGTATGGATGCAGCGGCCCTGTAAGTCACTCATCTTTCTTGTCCGTAGTTACTAATTTCAATTAAAATGCATTATTGTATGGTGGACTGATGTGTAGTTGTTTCTTTTTTTTGCAGAGTCTGTTTGATACTCCTTAGCGACGAGGTGAGGTTTCAGATGGCAAGGATCTTTAGCTCACCCTTGGATCCGTGGAGCTCACATGCTCTTCTTTTTTGGTCAAGTGATTTGTGTAGGCATTTTCTATGTAGTAGTAGTATATTGCAATGATTGTACCGTCGCTTTCATTACGTGATCTTGTATTTATTTCATGTATCAATGTTA